>NC_133381.1:2474519-2497924 GCF_049309525.1 Garra rufa | reverse complement strand
ATATATATATATATATATATATATATATATATATTTATTTATTTATTTTTTATATATATATATATATATATATATATATATATATATATATATATATATATATATATAAAAAATAAATAAATAAATATATATATATATATATATATATATATATATATATATACATACATATATATATATACATATATATTAAAAAAAATACATATATATATATATGTATTTTTTTTATATATATGTATATAAATATATATATTAATATATATAAAAAAAATATATATATATTTAAAAAATATATTAATATATATTAATTAATAATATTAATATATATATATATATATATACACACACATACACACATATATACACACACATTTATGTATGTAAAATATATAAGTGCTTTAAAAATAATAATAATAATGCTATAATTGTAAATGTTTATATATGTATTTGTATATACAGATATATATATTTATTTATTTTTAAACATTTTCAAAAATCTGAACAAAATATATTTTATATATATATATATATATATATATATATATGCTTTTTCTTGGATGGAAACACATGGAGGGCAAAATATATTTTAAGTAAATATAAGTATAAGCAAATATATATATATAAAAAAAGAAATATATTTTAAGTAAATTTATTCTTTTTTCTAAAAAAGAAAAACAAATAAAGGCAAAATATACTTTGAAACATATTTGAAAAAACATACTGTCTGGTTTAAAATATATTTTAAATATACGTATTGCTTTAAAAAAAAAAAAAAAAAAAAAAAAATTATATATATATATATATATATATATATATATAGATCCAGGATATGGCTATATATCCATACAGATCCAATATATATATTATTGTTTTAGTTGAAACATATGGAGGACAAAATATATTTGTAAGCGCTTACCAAAAATGTAATAATATACTTTTTTTTTTTTTGCCAGAAAATGTATTTATATAAATAGATTATTAAACCATATTTGAGAAAATATACTGTTTTGGTAATTTTGGATATATTTTGAAATATTGTTAAAAATATATATTTTTTTGCTGTATGTGTAAGACCTCAAAAATTATAATTAAACTGTTGTTATACCATTAAGGACTTTTTATGACCTTATATTTTATTAAACCAAAATTCAGGCTTCTTAAGGAGCCGTAGAAACTCTGTCAGATGACATACGCACCTGCTTTCCCAGCATGCACGCATGCGTCTCTGTCAGGATAGCTGTAGGTCCGGATGCAGGAGTGTTTGGATTCACACACACACTGTCCGTCCACACGCTCACATCCGCTCACCAGCGGGCAGCGCTCGTCCTCCTCGTCCGCATCCGTCGCATCGGGTACCGCTGCGGAGAACAAGACAACGTTACCACAGCAACCCAGACTCGTCCGTCAGGCTCGTTTCGTCTCCGTCTCGGCCGTCGCTGACATTTGTTTGCTTTCGTTCCACAGAACGGCGCCAAACAGAGATGCTTAAACAATGTCACGCCTGGAAAGATCTCTTTAATGTCTCAATTGTTTCTCCGAGACAGCATTGAGAAGGAGAGAAAGCGGAGACTTTGGCCTGTTGTTCTCAGATTTACCTTCATTAAAAAGCTTCATATGTGTCTCCTCTAATGTAGGTCAAGTATTCAATCATCACTATTATTACTGCTCATAGTTACAATCAGTGATTAAAAATTATTTTAGTTAAATTAAAGGAAGATTAAATAAAAAAAACTATAAATATTACACAAAAAAATCATAATGAAAATCAGAAATGTTGTCTTAGCAAATTACTGAAATAAAATTTACTAGTACTAAAACTACTAAACTGAAAAAAGGATACATTTATAGCCAATTAAAAAAAAATTTTTTTTGAATAAAAAAATGTATTTATTTATTTTATAATTTTAAGTAATTTTCTTGTGTTTTTGTCATTTTTAATATTTATTTATTGTTTTTTTAAATATTTAATTTTAGTTATTTTAGTACTTCAAGTTAAAAAGAATTAGCTGAAATAAATTTAATTCAGGTTAAATACTTAAACTAAAACAACCACATAAAACTATTACTTAAACTAAAATGAAAATGAAAACTGAAAATATAAAAAATATAAATATAATAATAAATACTATCATAGCATATAAATTATAAATGACAAAATTTTTAAATAACACTATATAACTATATAAACTAAACACGTAGTAACATTGATATACTATTACAATTCTGTTAATATTTTAATTAATTTTTTTAGATAAATTTTAAGTAATTTTATTGTGTTTTTGTCATTTTTAAAAATATTTATTTATCGTTTTAAACTATTTAACTTTTTTTAGTACTTTATTTTAGTACAAGTTAAAATTAGCAAAAAATGAGAAATGTTGCATTGGCAACTAGCTAAAATTTAATTAAATAAGTTGAAGTATCTAAAAACACACATTATAAACTATTACTAAAACAAACTTAAATTAAAATAAAAACTGAAAATATAAAAATAAAAGCCCATTCAAAATATTAATAAATACTACAATAGTATATAAATTATACTAAAATGACACTACTAGGTACTAAGCTTATTAACAGTGTTATTTTAGTATCACTGATATACTATTATAGTTTTTGACATTATTTTATATTTTTTGTTTCAATTTTATTGGGTTTCTTTATCATTTTATTTGTTTTTTAATGTGTCTATATAATTCTTTAGTTCTAGTTTGATTTAGGTTATATTTAGGTTGATTTTGGTTACCTTAAGTTAAAATAAAAAATGTCTGAAATTAAATAAAGTTTATTTTATTTACATTTTTTTGGCAGTTTTTCAATATTTATTTTATTTAGGTTCATGCTTATTTTGTGTCAAGTAACAATTTTTCTGTTTTATAAACAAATCTACAGTAACGATAAATCCCCAGTGAGATCATCTGAGACAAAACTTAAACTTGATTGAAACGAGAATGAGCTCTGAAAGAGAAAGAAAGAATAAACAGAACTGTCCTACACTAGAAACAGCTCCGATCTTTCTGCCTTTCCCTGCCTCATGTGTCTCGTGAGCTCTCTTGGAGTCTCCATGTCCTTCACATGGATCTCATGTGTTTTTCCTCTGCCATCCGCATGTGTGTTAAATAAGTCTAGAGTATCCACGTCAGAGGCAGAACCCCTTTGGCTCCCGCAGGTTCTGGCTGAAGACCCCCCAGCCCGCCGCATGTGAATAAACAAAGACAAAGCGGCTTCAGCGGCTCCTACGGTCCCCCATGAGGCTCTCCTGGGGCTTGGCTCACAAACGCTCACCAAACAAAGCAGAGGAAAACTGCTCAGGAGATGTGTTTCTATTCTAAAAGTCCTAAGGAGAAATATAAACAGACCAATGAGAGTTTATGTGGATATGATCTCACTATCATCTTAGAGAAACAACTGAGCTATAATGCGTTACTGATTCATCATGAGGCCCAAACTGGCTAGCACAGTAACCTCAATCCTCTAATAAAAACAGTGCTGCTATGACAATTTGTATATTATAAATATCATAGTAACAAAGTGGCAATAGGAAAAAAGGAATTTTGGACAAGGTATAATGGCAATACCATGTTTTGGACATGCACCATGGCAATACTATAGTATTTTGGGGGCAATACCATGTTTTTTGACAGGTGCCAAAGCAATACAGTACTATAGTATTTTGGGGCAATACCATGTTTTTGGACATGTACCATGGTAATACTATACTATTTTCAGGCCAATACCATGTTTTTGGACTTATACTATGGTGATATTATAGTATTTTAAGCTCAATACCACGTTTTTCGACAGGTGCCAAGGTAATACTATAGTATTTTGGGGCAATACCATGTTTTTGGACATGTACCATGGTAATACTATACTATTTTCAGGCCAATACCATGTTTTTGGACTTATACTATGGTGATATTATAGTATTTTTAGGGCAATACCACGTTTTTCGACAGGTGCCAAGGTAATACTATAGTATTTTGGGGCAATACCATGTTTTTGGACATGTACCATGGTAATACTATACTATTTTCAGGCCACTACCATGTTTTTGGACTTATACTATGGTGATATTATAGTATTTTTAGGGCAATACCACGTTTTTCGACAGGTGCCAAGGTAATACTATAGTATTTTGGGGCAATACCATGTTTTTGGACATGTACCATGGTAATACTATAATATTTTCAGGCCACTACCATGTTTTTGGACTTATACTATGGTGATATTATAGTATTTTAAGCTCAATACCACGTTTTTCGACAGGTGCCAAGGTAATACTATAGTATTTTGGGGCAATACCATGTTTTTGGACATGTACCACGGTAATACTATACTATTTTGGGGGCAGTACCATGTTTTTTGACATGTACCACGGTAATACTATACTATTTTCAGGCCAATACCATGTTTTTGGACTTATACTATGGTGATATTATAGTATTTTTAGGGCAATACCATGTTTTGGATATGTACAATGGCAATACTATAGTATTTTGGGGCAATACCATGTTTCGGACATGCACCATGGCAATACTATAGAATTTTGGGGGCAATAGAATGTTTTGGATATGTACCATGGCAACACTATAGTATTTTGGATAAGGTACTATGGAAAACCATGTCTTTGGCCAAATCCTATGGCAATACTATAGAGAGGTGTTTCTATTCTAGAAGTACCAAGGACAAATAAAAATAGACGTAGAGTTAGAGTGGATGAGGATATCAGCTCAACTCTTCCACTCATCACACTATTGTCTAGGAGAAACAATTGAGGTATAGCATGTTCTTTGATGTATTATGAGGCACAAACTGGCCAGTACAGTAACCTCATTCTTAAACGTGACTGAGCGCTGAAACCAAAGCAGCCAGATATTGGTGCATTTGGCACAGAAACGTCCCATTTGTGGAAACCCACGTCGCTGTTCTTCTCACGCAGACAGCGCCATCACAAACAGGCTTTCAAACCAGCCATCGGACGCCCTGCCAAAACCTTCCCTATTATTTCCTGTCACCTCAGAATGATCCGCTCCGCCAACGTCTTTTCCATAAGAATACTTCCTGTGAGGATATTTTCATATTTTCACACGACCCCAAACACTGGAGCCCACAAAGCACATCTGTTCACGTCCACCGATCAGAGACTGGTTCGTGTTTATCTGCACAGGTTTACCAAACAGAGTCTGGATCAAACTAGAAAATCCAGGAGGATGAATAAACACAGGAAACTTGTTCTGCCATCTAAAGTCTTATTTACAAGCCTCACTTTGGATGATTTGACAATTTGGACATTTTAAACTTTGTAGTAACAAAACAGTAATCTAAATCATCTAAATAAACATGTCTTAGCTAACTAAAAATTCAACAGTCAAACATTGGTCTTCTAAATATGGTAATACTATAGTATTTTGGACAAAGTACTATGCCATTACCATTATTTGTGGACAAGTACCATGGGAATATTACTACGTGGTAGTTTGGACAAGTTGCTATGCAATACTATGCTTTTCAACATGTATCATGGCAATACTAAAATATTTATGGGACTATATCATGTTTTTTTGGAGATTTACCACCATAATACTACAGTATTTTGGTGACAAAACCATGTTTTTGGACATGTACCATGGTAATACTGTGGCATTTAGGAAAAGGTACTACAGCAACACCATGTTATTTTGGACTTAAACTATAGTATTTACCAGACAATAACAATACTAGAGCATTTTCGGGGGGATACCATGTTTTTTAGACATGTACTACAGTAATAATACAGTATTCAGCATACAATACTGTTTTTTGGTACTTGTACCATGGCAATACTATAGCATTTACCGGACAATACCGTGTTTGGACATGCACCATGGCAATACTAGAGTATTTTGAGGGCAGTACCATATTTTTTGCACATGTAACATGATAATACTACAGTATTTACTGGACAATACCATGTTTTTTGCACATGTATCATTACAATAATGTAGTATTTACTTGACAATGCCATGTTTTTGGACATGTACTAAGACAATACTATAGTATTTAGGGGACAATACCATGCCCATTGGACATGTACTAAGACAATACTATAGTTTTAAGGGGACAATACCATGTTTTTTGGACATGTACTAAGACAATACTATAGTATTTAGGGGACAATACCATGTTTTTTGGACATGTACTAAGACAATACTATAGTATTTAGGGGACAATACCATGTTTTTTGAACATGTAATAAGACAATACTATAGTATTTAGGGGACAATACCATGTTTTTTGGACATGTACTAAGACAATACTATAATATTTATGGGACAATACCATGTTTTTTGAACATGTAATAAGACAATACTATAGTATTTAGGGGACAATACCATGCCCATTGGACATGTACTAAGACAATACTATAGTTTTAAGGGGACAATACCATGTTTTTTGGACATGTACTAAGACAATACTATAGTATTTAGGGGACAATACCATGTTTTTTGGACATGTACTAAGACAATACTATAGTATTTAGGGGACAATACCATGCTTTTTGAACATGTACTAAGACAATACTATAGTATTTAGGGGACAATACCATGCCCATTGGACATGTACTAAGACAATACTATAATATTTATGGGACAATACCATGTTTTTTGAACATGTAATAAGACAATACTATAGTATTTAGGGGACAATACCATGTTTTTTGGACATGTAATAAGACAATACTATAGTATTTAGGGGGCAATACCATGTTTTTTGGACATGTACTAAGACAATACTATAATATTTATGGGACAACACCATGTTTTTTGAACATGTAATAAGACAATACTATAGTATTTAAGGGACAATACCATGCCCATTGGACATGTACTCAGACAATACTATAGTTTTAAGGGGACAATACCATGTTTTTTGGACATATCCTTAGACAATACTATAGTATTTAGGGGACAATACCATGTTTTTTGGACATGTACTAAGACAATACTATAGTATTTACTGGACAATACCATAATTTTTGGACACATACTAAGACAATACTATAGTATTTAGGGGACAATACCATGTTTTTTGGACATGTACTAAGACAATACTATAGTATTTAGGGGACAATACCATGTTCTTTGGACATGTACTAAGAAAATACTATAAAATTTAGGGGACAATACCATGTTCTTTGGACATGTACTAAGACAATACTATAAAATTTAGGGGACAATACCATGTTCTTTGGACATGTACTAAGAAAATACTATAGTATTTAGGGGACAATACCATGTTTTTTGGACATATCATTAGACAATACTATAGTATTTAGGGGACAATACTATGTTTTTTGGACATATCATTAGACAATACTATAGTTTTTAGGGGACAATACCATGTTTTTTGGACATGTACTAAGACAATACTATAGTATTTAGGGGACAATACCATGTTTTTTGGACATATCCTTAGACAATACTATAGTTTTTAGGGGACAATACCATGTCCAATGGACATGTACTATGGCAATACTATAGCATTTACTGGACAATAGTGTGTTTTTGGACATGTACCATGGCAATACTATAGTATTTAGGGGACAATACCATATTTTTGGGACATGTACCTGGACAATACTATAGCATTTACCAGACAATACTGTGTTTTTGGACATATACCATGACAATAGTACAGTCTTTTGGAAAAGGTACTATACAAAACGGAAGTTAAAATATCAAAATGGGAATCAAAACAAGTGCAAAAGTATTTCCACTTATCAGAGGTCCTCTGGGCATGACACCATGGCAATACTATGACTTTTCCCCAGAAACATACTGGTTGAACACAGATTAGTCTTTAATAAAAACAGTCTGGTCTAGTGTTGCTATCTAAAGTCCACACGATAACTTGTTTAATCAGTTTCAACATTGACGCAAACATTTTGCGTCCTTCTCACTATTGTTGTTTCTCTTATAATAGTTACGGGTCAAATGTGGGAAGCTGATATTTTATCTGTATTAAAAGACTAACAGAAGGACATGCAGACCATTTTTCTTGGCGTCCAGACCAAGTAAGAGAGACATTCGACATCAAGGACTGACCTCAGAGGAAGTACTCGAGACTTCTGATAGTCAAGAATAAACAGGCAGTCAGACTGACAAAGATGGGTTCGAATTAAACCAGTGTTTAGGAATCCTGTTTGAAAACAGTCATTATTGTGTTTGGAGGCTCTAGTTGTATGGAAAAAACACACTGTAGCTTTAATTATGCAATACCGATGATGTAGTGTAGATCAGCACTAAACACTTAAAAATAAAAGTTGGCATCTGTAAAAAACATTTAACATCCATGGAGCCTTTCCATTAAACAAAAGGTTCTTCATGGAACCACCAATGACAAGAACCTTCATTTTCAAGAGCGTTTGACAAATTGATGTACCCAAAAAAGGACCGATATACAATATTAAACAAGCTCTTTTCATTGTCACATCTTCTGTTCGCCTTCAGCCATGTCAGAATATAAATAGCCTCATTAATTTCTTCGATAATGGGGGGAAGTAGTAATTAATGATGACAATCATGAATAATGTATTACTATGCTAAAGAGATGCTGGTTAATCAGTGGCTGAAAAATTACAATAATTATTTAACCTCAAATCCATGGCATGCTCATATTACATCTGCATTCAGTTCCCATGACCACACTCTGAAAACTGACCACACAGTGAAAAAGCACAGGCAGTAAAAGGACTTTTTACTTTAAGACCTCTGGCTCTCAAAAGTAACATAGGTGTTGATTTCAAGATCGAGACCCGCAGACAAACTCAATCACAGCATCCATTAAGCCAGACTCTTTCAAAGCAGATCATTTGTGAAGGAATTAACCCCAACACTGCCCAGTAAATAAAACCCAATCAAGGACACAATCCCTCGGGATGAACCACAGACCCCACAGGAGGAAGATGAAGACGAGGGCTAATTGATCTCCAGAACCTCCCCACAGAGCGACTTCTGCTTTCGCTCAGCCGTCCGGAGCAATCCAAGTGTTTAGACCTGGAGAAAGTCCAGCTCCAGCCTGCCATTATGACCTTTCCTGACTAAACTTTTGGACGGGAGCCTAATATCACATCATAGATCAACTCACAGGACACTGTGGTCAAACGTGAGCCAAATCATCTCGTGCAGTTACATCAGCGTCATTATTAAATCAATGAGGTATGAACCAAATGAAAATTTAGATTGGCTCAAGATGCTAAACCTAGATTCACTTTAACTGAGCAAATCGGGAATAACCAGACTACTCTTCATTACACAAAATGTAAATCAAAATAACTGTAAATTAACTAAAAAGTACTAAAAGTACTTGGTATTATTTTCTGGATATGGCATTATGGGAATACTTTTTTCTTTCTTTTTTTTTTTAGACACATAACTATGGCAAATACCATGTTTTTGGACACATACAATGGCAATACTATAGTATTTTGGACTTACAATGGCAAACACTATGTTTTATAGACATGTACCATGGTGATATGATAGGATTTTGTACAAGGAACTACGGCAATATACCATATTTTTAGACATGTACCATTGCAATACTATATTATTTTAAACATACTATGCCAAATACCATGCATCTGGACATGTACCATGGTTATACTACAGTATTTTGGAATACTATGGCAAATACCATGTATTTGGACATGTACCATGGTGACACTACCGTATTTTGGACAAAGAACTTTGGCAATACCATGTTTTTAGACATGTACCATTGCAATACTATATTATTTTGGACAAACTATGGCAAATACCATGTATTTGGACATGTACCATGGTTTTACAAGGTATTGTTGGAGTATCATGTGCTTTTGTATATATATCAATCAATATCATGCTACATATCAAAGTACCATTGTATTACCAACTGATACTATCACTTTACCATGGTACTGTCATTGTAACCAACTTGAGTACAAAATCAACTGACCACATCAATCAATCAATCAATCATGAAGTGATGCACAAGAAGACAAACTAGAGAAACATTTCCAAACCCTGTATGCTTCAGAAACTCATGTTAAAGCTCACACGCGTCACTGACCTCTGCAGACACCTGTCTCAGGTATGACCGCGGGTCCGGTTCTGTTGAGCGCCGCACAGGTGAGTCCGGATCCGCAGTAGCCCAGAATCCAGTCAGGCCCGCCGCACAACTCAAGCTCCAGCCGAGAGCACTGCTCGCAGCAGCCGCACGGGTCACGGGCCAGAACCCGACCCGAACCGCACCCGAACGCGCTGACCAGCGGGCACGAGCGGAGCGCGCACGGTGCGCACTCATGAGCCCCAATCGTCCGAGCGCAGAAGCACAACACACTGAAAACCCACAACCAACTTTGGTGACACATCGGGACGCGCTTTGATGAAGTTCACAAAGTCTCAAACATGAAGGCGCAGACGCGCAAATCCAAACAAATCCAAAATGTGACTCTTGAAATGTAGTGTTCAACAAACTTCCCACAGACTTTCAGTTTTACGGTCCTCGCTGGGAATAATACAAGTTTCCAGTGAGTGAAATGTGCTCGTGAAGCTGTTACAGTGATTATAATGATGATCCTGTCCGTGTCACTGAATCACTGACACTCAAACTGAGTCTCAAACACGCGTTACAAGGAGAGAGATATCAAAGCCACGCCTCCTGAGGATGATTGACGCGGAGCTCGTCCAATCACAAGCAGCGAAAGAGCGTGTGCGCGCATTCACACAAATGAATGAAGCATCACGTTTATCAGTGGACTATTGCTTTGCAATTTCTTTGTTTTTTCAGAAACATGTTGCTTTTATATCTGTCCGTTTTCTGTATAATTAATTTTGACATTTTTTTAAATAAACTGAAATGTTAATTTTAAATTACATTCATTAAATGTCTGTCTTTCTTTCTTGTTATAATCAAAGTTTGACTCTTTAAGTCACTTTCCACTAATAAGCATTGACAGAAAGTTTCTGGTTTACATGTGAACACAGACTGCAGTAATCAACAGTGATGGATGATGACATGAACATCATGAATGTCAAATGAACTGTGTTTCCAAAACATCCATCTTCCACTGTCTGATTCATGAGGCGCATGAACGGTTCGCCTCCAAATGTTCTGTTTTCTTTTCATCTCCTCCATCAGAGAGAGTTCAGGTCACGAATTGTGTGCCGCTCAAATGTTTGGGATCACTAAGATTTTTAATGTGTTTTAAAGAAGCCTTTTTTTGCTCACCGAGGCTGCATTCATTTGATTTAAAATACAGAAAAAACAGTAATATTATGAAATATTATTGCAATTTAAAATAGCGGCTTTCTATTTTAATATACTTTACAGTAGAATTTATTTCTGTGATGCAAAGCTGAATTTTCAGCATCATTACTCCAACTGTTTCCAACACTGATAATAAATCGGGATATTAGAATGATTTCTGAAGGATCATGTGACACTGAAGACTGCAGTAATGATGCTGAAAATTCAGCTTTGCATCACAGGAATAAATTATATTTTAATATATATTAAAATATAAATCCATTATTTTAAATTGCAATATTATTTCACAATATTTTTTTCAATATTTTTAATCAAATAAATGCAGCCTTGATGAGCATAAGAGACTTAAAAAAAATTACAAGTCTTACTGATCCCAAACATTTGAGTGACAGTGTATATGCACAACAGTTCTTTCTAGTCCTCGAATCTGATTGGCTAATAAGAGTGCGATATTAAAGTGATATCAGAACTCCAAGAGCCGTTTCACAGTTCACTCTGCTTACAGTACACTCTTAAAAATAAAGGTGCTCCACGATGCCACAGAAGAACCTTTTTGTCTAAATGGTTCCATAAAGAACCTTTCTGTTTCACAAAAGGTTCTTTGTGGCAAATAAGGTTCTTCAGATTATAAAAAGGTAAGCAAGAAATGGTTCTTTAAAGAACTTTTGACTGAATGGTTCTTTGTGGAACCAAAAATGGCATCGCTTGAAGAACCTTTTAAAGCACCTTTATTTTTAAGAGTGTACTTAGTAGTTTTAAGACAATAATTTTTACTCATCTATAGAAAATCCTTCTTGATTTAAGAATTTTTAGATATTTTGGCTGGAAACAAGTAAGAAAAGCATTTTGCATTTAGTTACACTGCAAAAAAATGCCTTTCTTACTTAGATTTTTTGTCTTGTTTCCAGCCAAAATATCTAGATTAGTAAAATTTTTTGTCTTGTTTCAAGCAAAAACGAACCTAATTTTGACAATTTTTACTCATCTAGAAAATCCTTCTTGATTTAAGAATTTTTAGATATTTTGGCTGGAAACAAGACAAAAAATCTGAAAGTAAGAAAAGCATTTTTTGCAGCGCAGCCATATCTCATATCTACAAGTGTAATATTGCTTATTTAGTTGCACTGCAAAAAATGCTTTTCTTACTTTGATTTGTTGTCTCGTTTCCAGCCAAAATATCTTAAAATCAAGAATCAAAAAGGATTTTCTAGATTTTCC
Organism: Garra rufa; assembly: GCF_049309525.1. Classification (NCBI taxonomy): domain Eukaryota; kingdom Metazoa; phylum Chordata; class Actinopteri; order Cypriniformes; family Cyprinidae; genus Garra; species Garra rufa. The sequence continues at coordinate 2,485,414 of NC_133381.1, read as the reverse complement.
GAAAAAACAAGTCAAAATTAAGTGCATTTTTGCTTGAAACAAGCAAAATAATCTGCCAATCTGGTTTTCTGTTTGAAATATCTTTTTGCTTACCCCATTGGCAGATTATTTAGCTTGTTCTAAGCAAAAATGCACTTAATTTTGAATTTGTTTTTTCTGAAAACAAGAAAATGTTTACTTGTCTAGAAAATCCTTCTTGATTTAAGAATTGTTAGATGTTTTGGTTGGAAGCAAGACAAAAAAATCTAAGAAAAGCATTTTTTGCAGTGTGTAGTTCTGTGTTGATGTCCTCAGGAAAGCAAAGCCAGTTTCCATCACAAGTTTTCTAGCTCTTGTCCTGAGATAAGTTGAGGATTTGAGCTATTTGAGTGCGAGTCCAGCAGCACTTCAGTTTGAGAGGAGATGCTTCCACACAGACGTCACTAACATGCTGTCAGACGTCCATCAGCTCGTCTCTCGGACACGTCGCCTGTCCATGTCAGACGTGCAGATATCTAAAGGAGAAACTGGAGTGTTACGGCACAGATAGAGTCATCCGTCACACACACACACACACACACCATGACCTCTGACCTCTGCTCTGATGATGTTAAGGGTCAAGTTTCCACCTCTGTGTCAAAGGTGACGGGGTCAGAGAGCACAGGAGCCTGTTATGGAGGAATAACAGAGGACAAATGTCTTCCCTGCTTTCTTCTGCGTTTACACATTTCAGTGGTGTTTACTGAGTCAGTCATCAGTTTTACTTACAGAGCCATCAGATGCACAGACCACAAAGTCACAGAGCAGAAGATCACAGACGTGAGGGTGGAGCGGATGGTCACGCGTGTCACGACTTGAAGAGGTTTAGGAGAAAGAGCGTGGCGTTCAAACAGATGTAACTTTTGAATGAGATATAAATCTGTTGAATGATGCATAATTTGAGTTCTGAGTACTTGGTCATTAATCACAATGAAATTTAAATAGTAAAAGATATTTTCATTATACACATTTTATTTAATACTAATTTTATTTTAGCTAAATGTCTCATTTTTGTTATGAAAATAGGCAAAACTAAATAAACTAAAATGTAAAAACAATACAGGTAAATTTAAAATAAGAAGTAATAAAATAAACAAAAAATTCAACAAAATTTCTAAAACAGTAACTAAAATTAAAATGAAAACAAACAGTTTTTTGACATTATGTACTGATTAAAATTACTGGGGTGTGTAGACGGAGCAGGCGCAATCATCAAATATATTTCAAAGCAAGCCGGCGCCACAGTCCTGGGTGTTTTTACGAATATTTACATTTATTCACATGGATGTGGTAGACTGTCATGATTTTGGCTAATGCAGGACACTACTGAATGATGCGCAGAGGGGATTTAGAAGTGGGTATACGCAAAGCCCCCTGATAAAGAAGTGGGTATATGCCGTATACCCTCCACTACACCACTGTATATATATATTGCCAAAAATATAACTTTTTATATTAAAAACAAACAAGCAAGTCCTGCCCAGATTTAAAAAGTAACGCAAAAGTAACAGAACGCATTACTTTGCATAAAAAGTAACTAAGTAACGTAATTAGTTACTTTTTTTAAGCATTGCATTACTTTTAAAAGTAACTTTCCCCAACGCTGCAGATGGGTGTGTGCTTTAGTGAACATAACCCAATGCAATGCAAGCTACATTTTGCATGATTTCTTAAGGTGAATTATTGTTATTTGGTCTCTGAATGAAAGCAGGGCAGAGATGTGGTTTCTCATTGTCAGAGCAGAGTTTTATTTGAAACATGCACCCATAAATCTCAGGCTTTTACCCCCCAGTACAGTGGCATGTGTGCCAGGAGATTGTGCAATCGAGAAAAACTCACACAGAAATAACTTCAAATCATCCGCTCTCAAACTGACAAAAACAATCGCCGTCTTCCCACTGCGCTTTAAGCGCATCAAAGGCCGCTTCTTACCAACACAGAGATCATAAACAACTCTTTTTTTAGTGTGAGATCTTGTATTGAGACGGTTCATTTGGTAGACTATGTGACAAAGTAAATCAGTAGCGGAAGAATGCAGCGACGCAGAGGTCAGCGTCAGGGGTCAGAGAGTTCAAAGACATTGCAGACCAACGCTTCGTGGGACCCTGATTGCGATCGTCATTAAAACTCTGATTTCTCTTGTAAATTCCCTCTCTGAGCGCTAAACATTCGCACAACAAACATCACATCAATCATTGCTCTTCATGGGAACTGACTGATGTTGTTTTCCTGTTTCTGTCGTGGCTCTGAGCCGCTTCACGTCACTCTGTGGAAGTAAAACTGTTGCTGGTGTTTTTATAAACAGGCTGAAGGACGCAACGCCGTAATCACTGGCATCGCAGTTCTGCATATTGGAAGTCAAAACGATGATGCAGAGCGCTTGGCTGGATTTTAAGTTGCGAAACTGGAAAAAAAAGATGTGCTGGTGTACAATCCTGTCTAAAATGAAATCAAATAAACTTGCACTCTCTTCTTTGTCTTGCTTCCTAATCTAGTTGACTAATATACCTGGCATTTAAGTAAACTGTTGGTGAATTGCTCTTTTTTGTCACCTGATGTTCTTAGAATGTTCTTGGAACTTGTCCAGAACTTTATTGAATAACATTTTTCAGTAAAAACAATATAATATATTTATGTTTTCAAAATGATAAAATGGAATGTTCCCCTAACATTCATATACGTTTTTTAAATATTAAAAAAATTGTTTTTTAAATGTTGAGAAAATATTCAAATATAACATTCTTATTTAAAAAAAAATGCTACATCGAAATTTTCATCTAATGTTTGCATAACCAAGATGAAACGTTCTTAATATGTTTACAAACAACAGTTTTTAAAATTCTGAACTTGAATATCTCTCTAATGTTTGTATAACCTATAAAAACGTTCTTTAAATATAAAAAAGTGTTTTAAACATTCAAATGTAACATTCTTATAATTTTTTAAAAATGCTACATTGAAATATTCCTCTAATGTTTGTATAACCCAGATGAAAAATTCTTAAGTTTTAATATATTTTCATAACAGTTTTTTAACATGATGAAATGGAATATTCCTCTAACGTTTGTACAATCTATAAAAAACGTTCTTTAAATATAAAAAAATATCTTTTAAGAGTACATTCAAATGTAACATTCTTTTAATGTTTTAAAAATGCTACATTGAAAATTTTCATCTAATGTTTGCATAACCAAGATGAAACGTTCATAATATGTTTACATTTTTAATACATTTTCATAACAGTTTTTTAAAATGATGAAATGGATAATTCCTCTAACGTTTGTAGACCCTATAAAAACATTATTTAAATATATATAAAAATGTGTTTTAAACATTAAGAGAACATTCAAATGTAACATTCTCATAACATTTAAAGCGATAGAATGAAATGCTCCTCTAACAATCAAATAACCAAGAAGAATCATTCTTAGTAGATGAAAAATTTTGAATGTTTTAAAAAATAAGAAATTATGTTTTCATTACTTTTTCTAAATAAGAAAATGGTATGTGCCTCTAACATTCACATAACCAAAAAAAAAAAAAATATTAATAAAAGTTGAGAGAACATTAAAATGTAACATTCTCATAATGTCTAAAAATGACAGAATAAAATGTTCCTCTAACATTCGCATAACCAAGAACAAACGTTTTTAATTGTTTGAACAAACTGGACATTTTGAATGTTTAAAAAAACATTAAGAATGGACTTTTTTGTAACTTTTTTGAACCGATAAAATGGAATGTTAACCGATAAAATGGAATGTTCTAATGTCTAAAAAACCGCCAAGAAACATTGAACATTTTGAATGTTAGAACAACAGTCAAATGTAACATTCTCATAACATTTTCCAAATTATAATTTGAAATGTTTCTCTAACATTTGTAGAACCAAGAAAAAATATTTTTTTAGTACATACATTTTTTTCCCACTGAAATAGGGGAAATTTAGAGCCACTGCAAAAACGATGTTTTGTGCATTGTTAAAAAAATCCATTAAAAAAAAAAAAAAAAAAACAATGACTACAGACTACACAGGTCATGTTTTAACTCTTTGAATGATTCACTGAAGTATAAGGACAGTAAAACATTCATGTTCATCTGAACTGAGCATCATGTTAGTATACTCAGCTGATTGGGTTTGTCTGAACTGGGTTTGTTTGACATTTTGAAGTGTCCGCCCTTGCTCTTCGCCTCACACTTAAAGAACGTTAAGTGGTCCTCTCAGTATCTCAACATCTTTCTGACATGTTGAAGGCGCAAATTCCTGTTTGTATTGGAGAAAACGCTTGCCGTTAAACTCTCGCATCGACATCTCCGTCGCCTGTGGCCAGCTAAAGCTGAGATGAGCTGGAACTGATGGTTTAAACGCTTGTAAACAGCGATGAGGGAATGTGTGAGGGTCAGTGGAGCTCACACCAAAGGCTCACTTTGCAGGAATCAGCCCCAGGTAACGCAGCAGATTTACAGCCACGCTTCCATCTGCTTTAGGAATGCCAATCGGCTGGTTTGAGGGCAGTAAAAGCCCTCCGTAATTACAGTGTCATCAGCTCAAGTATGAAGGTGAAACCGGCACTTTACCACGACCGGAGCAGCTGATGATTTTGTGTCTGTGGAAAACATACCTCACTGCCAATATTCATGACGCCAAATTCAAGAGTATGAGATTTAGACTGCTTTCACGTGCAAACAAACTGCAAAACAGTCAGACTTAGAATGAGTTAAACACCCAAAACCCTTTAAGTCTGTTTGGCAGTCTGGTTTGCAACACTGTGAATGTTTCTTAAGAGTAACATAAATGTTAGGACAAAACATCTGAACATTATGTTTATGGAACATTCTTATAATTGTATTAATATTTGATATATTGTTGAGAGAAACATTTTCTTAGAAAGCCCATTCAAATGTAACATTCTCATAACATTTCAAAATGATCAAATGGAATGCTCCTCTAATGTTCGTATAACCATCAAAAAAACGTTCTTTAAATTTACAAAATGTTGTTTTAAACGTTAATAGAACATGCAAATGTAACATTCTTATGATTCAAAATGATAAAATGAAACTCTAACATTCAAATAAACAAGAAACGTTTGAATGTTTAAAACAATAAAAAATGAAGTTTACGTAATGATAAAATGGTATGTACATCTCACTTTCACATAGCCAAGAAAAAGTATTTAGAAAAATTGTGAAAAGTGAACATTGAAATGTAACAATTTAATTAACGTTTCAAAACGATAAAATGGAATGGTCCGCTAACATTCGTATAACCATCAAAAAACAGGTGTTTTAATTGTTGAGGGGAGACACTGCAAGCAAAAACGCTGATTTTTTTTATGCACCTGTCAAGTTTGAGATTTTGGAAGTTTTTCAAAAAGTGTTTTTTTTTCTCAGATTAGTAGAAAGAAACATCCAAAAAACACTGTTAAGTGTTTCTTTTATAGCACTTTATCTATTTGTTTCAATAGATTTTAATTACAATGCATATTTTTAAAAGGCCGTTTTCTCAAAATGAGTTTCTTCTTCTACACTGAGCAAGCAAAGAAAAACAAAAACAGCATGAAAATACCATGTACCATAGTAATACCATAGTATTTCTTGATGCACAAATGGCATGTAAACATGGTAATATAAATATTATTGATATGACAGACTAGTGAAAAAAAAACTTCCAAAATACACACATTTTTTATTTGCGTCTGTATTTCAGATCCAATCCATATTTTTAGAGTTTTTCTCTTACATGTGTCCTTTTTTGTGTGTTTTTTATGTTGTTAACCTGACAACACATTCCTTACTCCACTAACTATATTTTAACTATGGTAGCCTATTTGTAACTTTGTTTTTACTACACTTTTACTATAGTAAAACCATGGATAATTTTCTTAAGGGATTTGTATTTGCATATACTTTTACTTTTTTCTGTGTCTTGTTTTTAAAACTGTACTGCCTTAATGGTTTTAATGTTTTGATTTAAAAAAAAGTTCAAAAAGCTCCAAAGTTCAGATCTGAATCAAAAGATTCACGAACTGGGCTCCAAAGTTGCAATCTAAATCAAATGATTCGCGAACCATGGTCTGAATCAAATCCGATCTGAATCAAAAGATTCGCAAACAGTGCTCCAAAGTTCTGATCTGAATCAAATGATTCATGAACCGTGGTCTGAATCAAATCCGATCTGAATCAAAAGATTCGCGAACCGCGCTCCAAAGTTCCAATCTAAATCAAATTATTCGAGATCCGTGCTCCAAAGTTCTGATCTGAATCAAATAACTTGTGAACTGTGGTCTGAATCAAATACGATCTGAATCAAAAGATTCGAGAACCGCGTTCCAAAGTTCCAATCTAAATCAAATGATTCGAGAACCGTGCTCCAAAGTTCCAATCTAAATCAAATGATTTGAGAACCGTGGTCTAAATCAAATCCGATCTGAATCAAAAGATTCGCGAACCGCGCTCCAAAGTTCCAATCTAAATCAAATTATTCGAGATCCGTGCTCCAAAGTTCTGATCTGAATCAAATAATTTGTGAACTGTGGTCTGAATCAAATACGATCTGAATCAAAAGATTCGCGAACCGCGCTCCAAAGTTCCAATCTAAATCAAATGATTCGAGAACCGTGCTCCAAAGTTCTGATCTGAATCAAATGATTTATGAACCGTGGTCTAAATCAAATCCGATCTGAATCAAAAGATTCGCGAACCACGCTCCAAAGTTCCAATCTAAATCAAATGATTCGAGAACCGTGCTCCAAAGTTCTGATCTGAATCAAATGATTTATGAACCGTGGTCTAAATCAAATCCGATCTGAATCAAAAGATTCGCGAACCGCGCTCCAAAGTTCCAATCTAAATCAAATGATTCGAGAACCGTGCTCCAAAGTTCTGATCTGAATCAAATGATTCGTGAACCGTGGTCTAAATTAAATCCGATCTGAATCAAAAGATTCGCGAACCGCGCTCCAAAGTTCCGATCTAAATCAAATTATTCGAGATCCGTGCTCCAAAGTTCTGATCTGAATCAAATAATTTGTGAACTGTGGTCTGAATCAAATACGATCTGAATCAAAAGATTCGCGAACCGCGCTCCAAAGTTCCAATCTAAATCAAATTATTCGAGATCCGTGCTCCAAAGTTCTGATCTGAATCAAATAATTTGTGAACTGTGGTCTGAATCAAATACGATCTGAATCAAAAGATTCGCGAACCGCGCTCCAAAGTTCCAATCTAAATCAAATGATTCGAGAACCGTGCTCCAAAGTTCTGATCTGAATCAAATGATTTATGAACCGTGGTCTAAATCAAATCCGATCTGAATCAAAAGATTCGCGAACCGCGCTCCAAAGTTCCGATCTAAATCAAATGATTCGAGAACCGTGCTCCAAAGTTCTGATCTGAATCAAATGATTCGTGAACCGTGGTCTAAATTAAATCCGATCTGAATCAAAAGATTCGCGAACCGCGCTCCAAAGTTCCGATCTAAATCAAATTATTCGAGATCCGTGCTCCAAAGTTCTGATCTGAATCAAATAATTTGTGAACTGTGGTCTGAATCAAATACGATCTGAATCAAAAGATTCGCGAACCGCGCTCCAAAGTTCCAATCTAAATCAAATGATTCGAGAACCGTGCTCCAAAGTTCTGATCTGAATCAAATGATTTGTGAACTGTGGTCTGAATCAAATACGATCTGAATCAAAAGATTCGCGAACCGCGTTCCAAAGTTCCAATCTAAATCAAATGATTCGAGAACCGTGCTCCAAAGTTCTGATCTGAATCAAATGATTCGTGAACCGTGGTCTAAATTAAATCCGATCTGAATCAAAAGATTCGCGAACCGCGCTCCAAAGTTCCGATCTAAATCAAATTATTCGAGATCCGTGCTCCAAAGTTCTGATCTGAATCAAATAATTTGTGAACTGTGGTCTGAATCAAATACGATCTGAATCAAAAGATTCGCGAACCGCGCTCCAAAGTTCCAATCTAAATCAAATGATTCGAGAACCGTGCTCCAAAGTTCTGATCTGAATCAAATGATTTGTGAACCGTGGTCTAAATCAAAACCGATCTGAATCAAAAGACTCGCGAACCACACTCCCAAGTTCCAATCTATATCGAATGATTTGCGAACTGCGTTCCAAATTCCGATCTGAATCAAAATATTTGTGAATACATGCTTTAAAAAATCACCACAAGCGATGGCGAAATTCGATAATTCAATCTGTTTTTTGCTAGCGTATCACTTAAACAGGTCGATCAAAGTTACGAGTTTGAATCAATCGGAGCGGTTCCAGTGTAAATGACTCACTCAATTGATTCAGTTGGTCTGATCCTCTTTTCGTGTCTTCAGCCATGTTTACATGACACTGTCAGTCCTACTACTGGCTTAGCTCACTAGTTTGATTACATTAACCGAAATAAGCCAAACAAGTATGATATTTACAATTAAAATATCAATCTAGGAACATATTGAGGTGAGGTGAAACATTAATATGACCAGCTGCAGCTCAAAATAGATGTTAGATGTTCACATTGTGCATCATGATGGAGTTTGTAGCTTAATTCACTAGATTTGAAATAGTTTGAGCTGCAGTTCAGTTGCTGACAGTTGCTATAAGCGTCCAGTCATCTCATACCATTTAAGTCAATATTGCTATTTTCAAGGGTTTCCGAGGTCTTACATTTTAAAAAGTCAAATTCAAACACTTTAAGCACCTTGAAGGAAATTTAGTGTGTCTGTGACGCCCTCTGGTGCTCATCGGTGTAGATGCACAAAGACAGGCATCAGGAGTATCACTGAGTTTGTGGATGTTGTTGTTTTTTGGTAATTTGACCAACAACATAAAAAAAAATAAAATAAAAAAATAATAATAATAATAATTTAATATATATATATATATATATATATATATATATATATATATATATATATATATATATATATATGCACAGTTTTTATTAATCATTTAAATGATTTTTGTTATATAATATAAAGTTATATTATTTAAAATAATATAAACTTTAACTGAAAAAAATCATTTAAATTATTAATAAAAACTAATTATAGTTATATATATATATATATGTAATTGTCGATAAAAGCCTTTGAAACGTATCAATTGCTTGTAATTATATTTCAGTACATCACAGAAACAACTGAAACAAAGATCTAAAAGCAGTTGAGCAGCAAACTTTGTGAAAATTAATATCTGTGTCATTCTCAAAACGTTTGGCCACAACTGTAGAATCTGACCTAGATATGCCAATAATTGTGAAAACATTTTCACACAATCCCTCTGGTTGTCCATCACGTGCGTTTGGGGAACTCATTGTGCACGCATGTGTTTGTGTGTGTTTGTGTGTGTGTGTGTGTGTGTGTTTCTGTGGCAGGTTTCCTGTTTTCGGTCCTGTTAAATGCCAGCAAACAATGCTCGGAAAAAGAGCCCGTTCAATGTCTAGACGGTCGTCTATCGGGCTGCGGGCGGCTCGTCTCGGTCTGGGTTGTCTAATCTTGCTCTAGAGGCTGATAAATATCAGCACATGATGCCTCAGCTGTGAAAATGACCCGTCGTGGTGAACCGCCGATGAGAAAACCTGTCTGATGTTCACCACAACAGGAAGACTCAAGCCTAATCACACAAACACAGCAACTTCAGGGGCCGCTCTGCCGTGAGAATTACAACTCTTCAGTCTGATTACAGATTTCTACAACATATCTTGTCTTTTTAAAATGAACTTTTTGGTCTCTCTCTGTCTTTTTTATATTTATGTGCAATTTAAGCATCTAAGATAAAAATAAACACAGACATGACTGCATCTCACTGTGTGCAACACACATTTTGGTAAAACATTGTGAAACAGTATGCATTAGACAATATTTTTATTTTTATTTTTACAAACTTAATCCAGTAAGTGGCAGTTACCGGAAACTTAAGCTGAAATCATCAAAACATGTAATAAAATAAATTTAACTGAAATAAAATATAATTTTTTTTTCAATATTATTTTTTAAAGCTAGTTGCCAAGACTCATTTTAATTTAGTTTCACTTATAACTATTTTATTTATTTATTCATTTGTATTTTATTTTAGGTAGTTGCCAAGACAACATTTCTCATTTTCATTTAGATATACTTGATATACTATAAAACTAAAACTAAAATAATAAAATAATAATATAAGCATACATAAAAAACTCATAAAAACTTAAAATTTTGTTAGTTGAAATAATATAAACTTTAACTGAAATAGAGAAAATATATACATTTTTTACATTTAATTTTAAATTATTTTATTTCAGCCAGTTGCCAAGACAATATAATTATTTTTAGTTTATTTTAGTTAATTGCCAAGACAACATTTCTTATTTTCATTTAGATTAACTTGATATACTACAAAACTAAAATTGAAATAATAAAAGCTATATAAACATACTTAAAAAACAAAACAACAACAAAAAGCTCATAAAAACTCATAAACTTTTGTTACTTGAAATAATATAAACTTTAACTGAAATAAAGAAAATATAATTTATTTGTATTTTTTGCCGAGACAACATTTCTTATTTTCAAAATTTCAACATTTCTCTTGATATACTAAAAACTAAGACTGAAATAATAAAAGCTATAAGCTAAATTTATTTATTTATTTATTTATTTATTTTGTAATTTATTTTATTTTAGCTAGTTGCCAAGACAACATTTGTCTTTTTAATTTAGTTTTACTTATAACTTTTTTATTTAATTTAATTTATTTTTATTTTATTTTAGCTAGTTGCCAAGACAACATTTCTTATTTTAATTTCGATTAACTTGATATACGAAAAAACTAAAACTGAAATAAAATTAAAAGCTATATAAACAAATTTAAAAAAACAAA
>NC_133381.1:2422600-2474019 GCF_049309525.1 Garra rufa | reverse complement strand
AACAACAACTTCAAAATAATAATACAAAATATAATAGTACATCATTTGGCGTACCAAAACAATTTCAATTGTGCATTTCTGGTTGCATTTTTAATTAGATTTTGTGTAAACATATCTTTAAATTGTTAAAAATTTATAAATAAATAAAATAAAAAAACACCTGTTACCTGAAATAAAGCAAAGTTTTCTTGAAAATTTTCAGAATTTTTAATTAATTAATTTAATTTATTTATTTTTCTTTCAGCTAGTTTCTAATCCCTTTTTGAACTTGATGTACTAAAATAACTAAAACTAAATTAAATATTAAAACCTATATAAATTTATATATAATATATGAATACTATGATATAATACTATAATTATTTTTATTATTTTAATATTTTTATTCATTTTAATATTATTTCAGCTAGTTGCCAAGACAAAATTTGTCATTTGCATTTGCAAAATTGTCATTTTAAAAACAAAAACAAATGAAAAAAATGAAATAAATAAATGAATAAATAAAAACTACTTCAAAATAAAAATAAAAACTATAATAGTACACCAAATGATGTTACTATGAACCAAAACAATTTCAATTACACAGAAAAAAAGCTAAATAGCAAAAACCAAAATGCATTTTTAGTTACATTTTGTGTAAACGTCTTTACTTTTGTCAGCCCAGTCAAATAATGATACGATGGAAGGAGATGAAATTCATCAAACGGGAAATAGAAGGTCTAGTTGAGCATTGCATTGTGGGATACAGTGTTGTATTGGTGCATCTAGCTCATGCATTCATCTAGAACATCTGAATGCATTGCACAGCATGCATACTGCATACTACAAGCTACAGCATAAGTAGTATACTAATATGGCTCTGTGATTTTCAGCAGTCCAGCAGAGGGCAGGATGACACACTCTTCAGCAGTTTCCCTACTGTTCTCCTGGAATAGCTTTGGGAAGCAGCTCAGTTCAGCCGCTCTCAAACACTGAACATCTGCATCAATAAATCACTCCATATGTGAAAAATAACATATTATATCGCCAACCCCAAACAAGCTCCTACTGTACTGTATATTAATCTGATCAAACATAATGTTCGGACTGATCCTCACAGTTTATGTTTTTATTCATCTGACACACTCTTCTATTTTATTTAAGCTCTGCATTAATTTGTGTTTTCTGAGATCAAAGATGTGAGTTTGAGTCATGTTAGCTCTGTTAGCTATGCTTAGAAAATATGACTCGATTCATTGATTTCATCTGTTCTGCTGATTTTGAACTAAAATCTGAGTCCATAATCCCATAATCTCCTGTTGTCTCACATCAAAATCCAGCCTCATATTTGTTTAGAGCTGTTTTGGCTTGTAAACGGTGCTTGATCTGTGCAGATTTCTCTCCTGATTCAGACCAGACCACTTTTTCACTTGATGAAGCATTATTATAAATAATTTAATTATTATAAATAATTTCTTGAAATAAAATATAGCTCTTTTCTATTTTATTTAAATTTTATTTCAGCTAGTTTCCATGACATCATTTATAATTTTCATTTAGATTACTTTCGTGTACTAAAATAAATAAAACTGAAATAAATATTAAAAGCTATATAGAAATATTATAAAAAAGAACAAAACCAACAAATATATTTAATCTTTAACTAAATTTTAAATGAAAACAAAACAACAAAAAAATACAAAAATAAAAACTACGTCAAAATATCATCAATATTTGGCATTTCATCAATGCCAAATGCTCATTTGACTTTGTATTTGCAAATGTCTCTTATTTTCAGCTGTTTATCTAACAGAAAATGCACCATTAAGTAAATAAAAAAATCATGAGCAAATGATTGCAAATAAATACAGATGTATTTATTATTTTGATTTTCACTGTTGTAATTCCAAGTGAAAGTAAACAAAAATCCCAGATTTTCAATAACACTCATTACTTACATTTGATTAGTCACATATGAATTTTAAAGAATTAAAAAAGCCTTAATTTAGTAAAAAATATACATTTTCTAAATTATTAAAAATATTTAAACATTTTTAATCAGTTTAATTTCTTATTGTTTTAAAAATGATTAATGACATTAATTTTTTTTTTTGCATTTTTAAACATTCAGTTTATTTCCAAGTTTATTATTCTGATATTTGTATCGATTTTAATGGTTGTATTTCCAAGTGTACATGAAAAAAAAAAAAAAATCCCAGGTTTTCAATGACACTCACTTACTTTTGATTAGTCACATAGGAATTTAAAAGACAATTGTCTAATTTGTGATTTAGCTACACTTGCTCACAGATGGATCCTCTGGAGTGAATGGGTGCCGTCAGAATGAGAGTCCAAACAGCTGATAAAAACATCACAATAATCCACAAAAGTCCATCAGTTAACATCTTGGGAAGACAAAAGCTAAAAGAAAACCATCATTAAGACCTTTTTTAGGTCTAAAATAGGGGTCCATAATCCATAATAACACATCCTCCATTGAGAAAGTTGTCTTTCACATCAAAATCCAGCCACACATTTGTTTAAATCTGTTTTCGGCTGGTAAACAGCGTTTGATCTGTGCAGATTTTTCTCCTAAATTCAGACCAGACCACTTTTCCATTGGAGGAAGCGTTATGTATTATAGACTAGTTAAACACATCTTTATAATGGATTAGTTTGAGCTTTTGTCTTCTCAAGATGTTAACTGATGGACTGGAGTGGTTTTGTGGATTATTGTAATGTTTTTATCAGCTGTTTGGACTCTCATTCTGACGGCACCCATTCACTCCAGAGGATTAATTGGTGAGCAAGTGATGGAATGACACAATTCTACAAATCTGATGAGCAAACAATTTATCCTAATCTTGGTTGGCCTGAGGGTGAGCACATTTTCAGCACATTTTCATTTTCAGGTGAACTATTGCTTTAAATCTAATCTTTCTTTGTCTCTTGCTTTCAAACTTTCAACACACACACACACACACACACACACACACACACACACACACACACACACACACACACACACACACACACACACACACACACACACACACACGCACACACACACGCACACACACACGCACACGCACACACACACGCACACACACACGCACACACACACACACACACACACACACACACACACACACACACACACACACACACACACACAGTCTCCTGCTGTTTACACTTGCTATTTTGTTTCCAGCACCTCCTCACACAATATGGGGAATTACTCCAGTGAGCGGATCCAATTTCAGCCAAACCTCAAGCACTCGAGCGAGCGAGGGAAAAAGAGAAAGAGAGAGAGAGGCGTGTAAGTTGGACAGACAGACAGAGTATGAGTGTGTGTTAGAGCTTGTAGAGGCCTGCATCGCTCTAATCTACTGCACCTGCTCACAGCTGCTGAGATTCGCACCGCTCCACTTCTCTGGCTCTGCTGACACCTGTACACGGGTCAAATACAGCTGACCTTACACTGACCCCTGCGCTGACCTCTGACCTCACACATGGTGAACCGTATACAATAAAAACCTTTCGTTTATTCTTTTCTAATTCCCATTTTGGTTAGTCATGGTAGTTTGACTTCCTGAAGAGTGAAGCTGTTTATGTTTGAGTGGCACCACGTGTCAATCACCTGAGTTTGGGGCGGGGCTATCTGTCCGATTGACCAATGACAGACTCAGATTTAGAATCTGCCAAATGTTCATTATTTTAGCAGAATAAGAGGGATCTTACAGTACAAAATGCATGTTATTGTTTATTTAGTACTGACCCGAATAAGATATTTCACATAAAAGATGTTTACATACAGTCCACAAGAGAAAATAATAGTTGTTTTTAGTAATTTATAAAAAGGATCCCGTTCAAAAGTTTACATAAACTTGATTCTTAATACTGTGTTGTTACCTGAATGATCCACAGCTGTTTTTTTGTTTAGTGATAGTTGTTCATGAGTGCCTTGTTTGTCCTGAACATTTTAACTGCCTGCTGTTCTTCAAAAACAAACAACAACAAAAAAAAAAAAACGAAAATTGTTTTTTCAGCATTTTTGTGTATTTGAACCCTTTCCAACAATGACTGTATGATTTTGAGATCTATCTTTTCACACTGAGGACAACTGAGGGACTCATATGCAACTATTACAGAAGGTTCAAACACTCACTGATGCTCCAGAAGGAAAAACCATGCATTAAGAGCCGGGGGGTGAAAACTTTTGAAATGTAAAGATCAGTGTAAATTTAACTTATTTTCTCTTCTGGGATACATCTTCTGTAGCTTCTAAAGGGCAATACTAAATGAAAAAAATATGATATTTATGCAAAATAACAAAAATGTACACATTCCCATTCTGTTCAAAAGTTTTCACCCCCGGCTCTTAATGCATTGTTTTTTCTTCTGGAGCATCAGAGAGTGTTTGAACCTTCTGTAATAGTTGCATATGAGTCCCTCAGTTGAAAGATGGATGGATGGTGAAAAGATGGATCTCAAAATCATACAGTCATTGTTGGAAAGGGTTCAAATACACAGAAATGCTGGAAAACCAAAGAATTTGTGGGAGCTGAAGGATTTTTTTGAAGAACAGCAGGCAGTTTAACTGTTCAGGACAAACAAGGGACTCATGAACAACTATCACTAAACAAAAAAACACAGCTGTGGATCATTCAGGTTACAACACAGTGTTAAGAATCAAGGGGATGTAAACTTTTTAAGACTCTATGTAAGCATCTTTTATGTGAAATATCTTATTCAGGTCAGTACTAAATAAACAATAGCATGCATTTTGTACTGTATGATTCTTCTTATTTTGCTAAAACAATTAACATTTTGCAGATTCTGAACTTTTGACCTCAACTGTATTAATGCAAAGCTGCTTTGAAACACTACAGAAACAAAAACAAAAACCAAAACAACAAAGTTGTTCAGTACTTATGAGCATCTTTCAGCTGTGAATCTGCAGAAATGAGTTTAGCTTGACTAACTAATACATAACACACCCATCCTGATGGCACGGCATCCTCCTGGGGTTATTGTGTGTGTGTGTGTGTGTGTGTGTGTGTGTGTGTTGCGGCACTCATTACCCTCATTAGAGAGGAAATGATGTCAGCAGCAGCTCTCCTCAAATCATCCTGCCATTATATCCATGTGGAACTGCTCAAATCATGACTGCACTCTCAAGATGCATTATTAAGTCATAAATCTCTCGTTAGTTTTATTTTAATAGGTACTCAAATCACAACAATCATGTAAACCTGCCAGAGCAGATAAAAATACCACACTTAAAGGAATAGTTCACCCTGAAATATGCATTCTGTCATCATGCTCATATGATTGTAAACCTGTTCAACTTTCGTCCTTCTCTGGTAAACAGCTCAACATTTCAATGCAATGAAACAATGATTTATATAATCAAGCTCCAAAAATGTCAAAAGCATAAAAATGTATTTTATTTTTAATTTAATTTAATTTAATTTAATTTAATTTAATTTAATTTAATTATTTTTAATTTAATTTAATTTCTATTTAATATCTATTTTATTAAATTTTATTGTATTTTATTATTTTTTTTATTTTATTTTTTTTATTATTTTTTAAGAATTTGAAGGAAGAGATTGCCTGCACACACTGAATTAAATCCACACTGGAGAAGGGCTAGCTAAAAATATATTTTAGAGTAAAATACTGTTAAATTTACAGTTTTTAGAAGCATAAAAAAGTTATATTATAATTTTTAGTGAACAAAATGGTAAATTGACAATTGCAGATTTCCTTATGCAACACTTACATTTTTAATGTTTTTATTTTTTTATTTTTTCTAATCGGTTATGTAAATAGGTTTTTATGTTACATGTTATGTTAAGTTAATGTTTAGTGCATTATTTTAGTGTCATGTTGCTTATCATTTACAGTATTTATTAGTATTTTCCTCCTTAGCTTGTGTAAAAGCTACTTAAGATGAGTTTTGATTTTTCGTGTGACTTTGTTGTTGCTACTTGTGCTTTTTGATGGTTGCCAGTATATTATAAAGGTACAAAGCAAATTTTAATACTTCAGTATTTGGCATTTTATGTACATGAAATATTTACTGTAAATCCATAAAATATCTGGCAACCGCAGCTGCCATTTCTTACCATACATTTAACAGCTTTATTTATATTTTAATAACACTTTCTGCAGTGAAAAGTGGTCTGGTCTGAATCAGGAGAGAAATCAGCACAGATCAAACACTATTTAAAACAGCTCTAAATAAACATGTGGCTTGATTTTGATGTGAGAAACAACAGGACATGAACTTTTTCACTGCAGGAAGCATTATTATGCATTATATTAATACTGAAGTGTTAAAATTGGTCTTGGACCTTTATACCGAGATAAAGGTACAAAACAAATTTGAATACTTCAGTATTTGGCATTTTATGTACATTAATTATATACTGTAAATCCATGAAATATCTGGCAACCGCAGCTGCAATTTCTTATCATACATTTCACAACTTTATTTACATTTTACAGTGCATCATTAAGTCGTGTATAAATCACAAGCACTATATCTTAAGTGTACGTTGTGTGTGACAAAAACTGAAACTTGACTGTGGAGTGGAAACTCTATAAACGTCAGAGAACAGAACAGAGCTCTGTGCGAGCGTCATTAAGGGTTAAAGATATAAATAACAGCCTCCCCCGCAGTCTCCTTTCTCTCTCAAACACTCCCCCCCACACACAGACGACGGTGACTCAGTGTTTTCTCATGTCACACAAAGTCTGTGTGTCTCTGCTGCTTTTATCAGGTGCTGGCCGTGAGATGAATGTGTCTTTAAGGCTTCAGATGAAGCTCTGCTGAGCAAACACAACCCATCCACCCAAAACCACGCTAATTCACTGACCACAGTCTCTCACTGTTTTGTGTGTGTCCTTTTTCTGTCTAGAATGAGCAGCCTATCTAGACAGCAGTTTAAGCATCTTAGATGAGCACTAGACATAAAGTTTGCTGTAAACCGAAAAATAGTGATATATACAAGCAGAGAATGATGTTGAAATTATGGGTGGTTTAGTTTTGTGGCATTTTCTACTCAACATATGACTTATTTAGTCAACAGGCTTGTGTAAATGTAGTTTTTTCCCCCACAATGCATAGGTTTTCTTTCGGTGCAGCAGGATGATGAAGGTTAATTGTGTTTCTTAGTAAATGAAGCACAGCAGCTTAAACGCTATGGCATGATTATGTGAATAAGTTGAGAGAAATTAGTCAGGTGAGCTAGTTATTTATATCTTTAAGACACTTTATATAAGCTATTATTATATATACACTGCTGCTCAAACGTTTGGGATCAGTAAGTTTTTAAATTTTTTTTTAAAGAAGTCTCTTATGCTCATCAAGGCTGCATTTATTTGATCAAAAATACAGAAAAAAGCTGTAAAATTGCTAAATGTTATTACAATATAAAATAATGTTTTTTAAATGAATATCCTTTAATATATCATTTATTTTTGCGATGCAAAGCTGATTTTTTTTACCAGCTGTTACTCAAGTTTTCAGTGTCACATGATCCTTCAGAAACCATTCTAATATACTGATTTATTATTAGAATTATCAATGTTTTTTGCAACCTCTGATAATTTTTTTCAAAGAATCTAGAAAAAAGTATCACAGGTTTAAAAAAAATGATAATAAATCAGTATATTAGAATGATTTCTGAAGGATCATGCATCACAGGAATAAATTGCATTTTAAAATATATTCACACAGAAAACAGTGACTTTAAATTGAAATAATATTTCAGTTTTTTCTGTATTTTAAGAAAAAGTCTCTTATGCTCATCAAGGCTGCATTTATTTGATTAAAATTAATGGTATTTATTTTGATATCCTTTAAAATAGAATTTATTCCTGTGATGATAAGCTGATTTTTTCATCAGCTGTTACACTTCAATCTTCACATAGAAAACTGTTATTTTAAATTAAAATAAAATTTCACAATAATAAATGCAGTCTTGATGAGCATAAGAAATGTATTTGAAAACCATTAAAAATCTTACTGATCCCAAACTTTTGAGCAGCAGTTTATATAAAATAAAATATATATATATGTATTCTGGGCTTCATTTCGACTGGCAAGTGCAGTTGGAGCAGCTTTAGTGTCTGTCAGTCTGTTGTGGTGTTTCTTTATTTTTTTGGCCCCGTCCAAATGTCACTCTCCCCCCTCAAACACCTGCAGCTGAAAGCTGTCTCTCTCTCTCTCTCTGTGTCTCTGGAGAGAAGCTCTTGCGGTGGCTGGCGTCGTTCCCGCTGCATGCAGCAGCACACAGCGAAGCGGCTCGCGTGAGACTCAACTCCCTCGGGCTGAAGCTGCTTGTGTTTACATGCGTGTGCGAATCAGACGTTCAATCACCCACCCTTGAAAACCCAGTGGATAAAACGCAAACTTAATCAAGCTTAAACCTGATGCTCTCTTGAAGGACTAGAACACAAACATAATGTTCTGAAAACTGGCTCACCATTAGACCATCCATGATGGAGATGAGTTTGCTTCTTCATCAGATTTAAAGAAATCTAGCATTATATGAGTTGCTCACCAATGGATCCTCTGAAGTGAATGGGTGCCATCAGAATGAGAGTCCAAACAGCTGATAAAAACAAAACAATAATCCACAAAACCACTCCAGTCCATCAGTTAACATCTTGAGAAGACAAAAGCTGAGACAAATCCATTATTAAGACGGTTTTAACTAAATTACCAGTTCATAATCCATAATAATGCTTCCTCCAGTGAAAAAGTCACATCAAAATCCAGTCACATATTTGTTTAGAGCTGTTTTGGCTTGTAAACGGTGCTTGATCTGAGCAGATTTCTTTCCTGATTTTCAGGTGAAAGTGTTATTATGGATTACAGACTCAATGAATTTTAGTTAAAACGTTTTAAATTCAAATAAATGGATTTATTTAAGCTTTTGTCTTCTCAAGATGTTAACTGATGGACTGGAGTGGTTTTGTGGATTATTGTGATGTTTTTATCAGCTGTTTGTTATTCTGACGGCACCCATTCACTCCAAAGGATCCATTGGTGAGCAAGTGATGGAATGACACATTTCTCCAAATCTGATGAAGAAACAAACTCATCCACATCTTGGATGGCCTGAGGGTGAGCATATTTAAAGTGAATGGGTGCCGTCAGAATGAGAGTCCAAACGGCTGATAAAAACATCACTATGATCCACAAGTAATCCACAAAACCACTCCAGTCCATCAGTTAACATCTTAAGAAGACGAAAGCTGAAACAAATCCATCATTAAGTGATTTCTATCTAAAATACAAGTCCATAATCTATAATAACGCTTCCTCCAGTAAAAAAGTCACATCAAAATCCAGCCTCATATTTGTTTAGAGCTGTTTCGGCTTGTAAATGGTGCTTGATCTGTGCCGATTTCTCTCCTGATTCAGACCAGACCACTTTTTCACTGTAGGAAGTGTTATTATGGATTACAGACTCAATGTATTTAGGTTAAAAAAGCTTTAATGTTGGATTTGTTTGAGCTTTTGTCTTCTCAAGATGTTAACTGATGGACTGGAGTGGTTTTGTGGATTATTGTGATGTTTTTATCAGCTGTTTGGACTCTTATTCTGACGGCACCCATTCACTCCAAAGGATCCATTGATGAGCAAGTGATAGAATGACACAATTCTCCAAATCTGATGAAGAAACAAACTCATCCTAATACTGAATGGCCTCAGGTTGAGCACATTTACAGCTAATTCAAGTGTACTTTTCCTTTAAGCTGTTTCTGCCTGTGTTTGACGGATCCTTTGTTGGATTTGAGTAGAAACGCCCTGCCAGACTCACATGAAAACAAGAAAGGTCTTGTCTTCATTGTTCTTGTGTTATATTTAATGTTTTCCATGTCACAGTAATCGCTCTGCACCTGCTGAATTGCGACCTGACGCTTAGCTGGAGTTTAAATGTGATTTCCAGCCATCGTTCATCTGGCTCTTGCAGTGTTTTTAACTTTCAGTGTCATTTTTCTGATCAAATGCAGTAATTTCTAGTCTGTCTGATGCCAAGACACAGCTGGACCGTATCCCTGCATAACTCCTGCACATCTGCACCCAACATACGACTTCAATAGAGTATCCACACACACACAAACACACCCACAAATCACTTCTGAGACTGAACACGCTCAAATATACAGACTCATGTTGATTTTGATCATTCATTTGCATTAGTATGACTTCATAACACACATCTGTCTCTGCATCAGCTGCTGGATTCCTCTTTTGCTTCCATCTCATTTTTATACTCAGTCAAAAATACAGTAGAAATGATAAACCAGATAAAAAAGTTTGTCAAGACAATCTTTAAGTTTGATCGAGAAAGCCAGAAAAGAGTTTAAAACATTTAAAAGAATTTAAAAAGTTTTAATTAAGTTTGACGGTTTTCAGTCTGAGATAGTTTGAAGTTTAAAGTAGTTTTAAAAGCTTAAAGTTTGATAGATAGATATATAGATAGATAGCAAGCTACTAGCATGTTTCTAGCATGGCTAGCATGTTTACAGCATGATTAACATGTTACTAGCATATTGCTACCATCATTAGCAAGTTACTATCATGCTGGTAGCATGATTAGCAAGTTAGTAACATGTTAACATATTTCTAGCATGATGATTAGCATGTTACTAACATGCAGCATGTAACCAGCATATTGTTAGCATCATTTGTAAGTTACTAGCACGTTGTAGCATGATTCTAGCATGACTAGCACATTACTAGCATGTTGTTAACATGTTTTTATCACTATTAACATTTTACTAGCTTCTTAAACTGTGTAATCTGTCGAAGGTATTCTTTGATGGTTAAGCCCCTTCTATTGTATTTTATTTTTGTATTTATTTTTGTCTCTGGATTTTTCTAATGTATATTTATTTTTGTTATGCTGCTATTTGGACTTCTTGACGTGTATTAAGATCTTTCTTATTGTTGTTTATTTGGTATTTTGTATGTTCTCTAAGCAAATAAAACAACAACAACAACAAAAAAAAACATTTTACTAGCTTTTTGCTAGCATGTTACTAGCAGTGGCGGCTCCTGACAAATATCTCTGGGGGGGCAACTGTTCCGATGATGGCTAAGATAACCGCTTTAATGGGTAAAATTATGATAAAATTCAGATAGCCAACTTTACCGCATTACATTGCATTGTTTGATTTGGTTTCCCTGTTCCTAGATGGCAACATCAGGCATGAATTGTACAAACTGTACAGTTTTTTGAATAGCTATATTAAATTTATCGCAATGGTCTCAAATACATTGAAACACTTCCACCATGGCCATCAAGAGACACATTGTCATCAACTAGTTTGCCCTCGAAGAGTAAAAAAAAAAGCAATACTGCTTTACTGCTTTACAATTATTTCTCATATTAAAACTGTAATTAATCAAATCTTTCCAGAACATATTCAGTATAAATTTGGCTGCCAATATGCAATCAATACAACTATTTAAAATTCAACATTTGGAGAATACAACATATAACATAAACAATGCACCATTTAATAACACACATCACTTGTATTGAAATTTTGCTCGCCTCTCTTTTAAGCAGGCAAAGTGATCAATTACCCTCTCATTAAAATCAGGCATATGTTCCTGACAAGTTCCCTCTCCATTGAAAGCATGGCCAATGCATTCAGACGTCTCGCTACCCGCGTGCCATTGAAATGCATTGTAGGGTACAAAATTTGAAGAAAAAACAAAAACAAAAAAAAACTATAATATAACTCTATGAGACCGGCTGGGGCGATTTTCAATCTGACTGAGAGGTCGCATCAGTGCGTATTATGAAATCACATTGGGGCGAGCCCATTGAAATGCATTGTAGGGACCAAAATTTGAAACAAAACAAAACAAAAAAAATCTCACAGTATAACTCAATGAGACCGGCTGGGGCGCTTTTCAATCTGACTGAGAGGTTTTAGGTTGGAAAGTGACATTCAGGCTGTTGATTGTACAGTAATATGCAGACTAGGACCAGCAAAATAAGACTCTTTTTCTCCTCTCTTTTTGTCGTGTGGTTCAAGGAGGGCGATGCATCTGGTAACTAGCATGTTGCTAGCATGATTTTAACATCAGTTGCAATTTGCTAGTTACTACCCTGGTGTAGGCTGGTTTTAGCTGGTCAACCAGCCTGGTTTTAGCTGGTCATAGCTGGTCGGCAGGCTGGTTTTAGAGGGGTTTTGGCCTTTTGTCCAGCCTGGCCAGGCTGGGAGACCAGCTAAAACCAGCTACTTCCAGCTTAAACCAGCCAATACCAGCCAACCAGCCTAGGCTGGTTTTAGCTGTTTTTTTCAGCAGGGTAGCATGTCTCTAACGTGATTTTATCATGATCAGCATGTTGTTAGCATGATTTTATCACAATTAGCATCCTATTAGCATGTTGTTAACATGTTTTTAGTATCATTTGCAAGTTGCTAACATGATTAGCATGTTACTATCATGTTGCTAGCATGATTTTAACACCATTTGCAATTTGTTAGCATACCATGTTTCTAACATGATTTTAACATGATCAGCATGTTGCTAGCATGATTTTATCACAATTAGCATGTTATTAGCTTGTTGCTAGCATGATTTTAGTATCACTTGCAAGTTGCTAGCTTGATTAACATGTTACTGGTACCATGATTCTAACATTATTAGCATGTTTCTAACATAGTTAGCATATTACTAGCATGCCTTTAGCATGATTAGTCAGTTACTAGCATGTTGCTAGCACGATTAGCATGTTAGCATGACTAGCATGATTAACAATTGATTAACATGTTACTATCATGTTTCTAGCATTAGTAGCATGTTGTTTACATGATTAACAAGTTAGTAGCATGTTGCTAACATGTTTCTAGCATGATTAGCATATTGTTAGCATGATATAGATAGTGAATAGTGTTGGCTCATTTGAACATTCTGTCAATGAAAGTCTATGGGATTTTTCCCAGTTTTGATCGTCATTTTTAGAAAAACCGTAAGTCGGATCAGTTAGAAAAGATCCAGCAACTGGAGTCAGATCAGTCTGAAGATCTGGCCTGAGTTTGGAGTTTGTAGAGTTAAAGCTCTAGGAGGAGCAGCAGTCAGAAATTTTAGTCTCAAAAGAGTTTAAATTTCAGTAGACATTTCAGTAAGTTGGCTTTTTCAAGCCAACTCAATAATATTTTGATTTAAAATATTTTTTTTTCTGTAAATGTGAAAATCTGTTAAAGTGTAATTTATTTCTGTGATCAAAGCTGAATTTTCAGCATCATTACTTTAGTCTTCAGTGTCACATGATGCTCCAGAAATTATTCTAATATACAGAACCACTTCTGATTATTATCGATGTTGAAAACAGTTCTGCCACTCAATGTTTTTGTGGAAACCGTGATGCAGTTTTTTTTTCAGGATTCACAGATGAACAGAAAGTTTGAAAGAACAGCATTTATTTGAAATGGAAATCAAATGTCTTTACTGTCACTTTTGATCCACTGAATGTGGCCTTGATGAATGAAAGTATTAATTTCTTTGACAGAAACTTTTGAACAGTTGTGTATAAGCCAACAAATACTGTGTATGACTCAACTGGCTTGTATTTTCCTTATTTTGACCAAAATTGTTTTGTTTTGTTGCTTTTAGGCTTTCAGAACTAAAGGTTCTCAGCCATCTCTGCTGTTTCTCCAAGGATTTTCTCATGGTTTTTCAAGGTACTACTGCTAATTATTTCAGGTCTGTTCTATGACTCTTTTATTCGTGCGTTTCCATTGTTCTGGATTTTGTCAGCTGATCTGCTTTAGCCCCTCATAAATCACATGCTTGGTGTGGCACCAATATTTTTGCCGTATTTTTATCACGCAGACCGTCCCGTCCATGAATCACCGCTGCTCCGGGGCACCGGCTCTTTTTCCATTGCATGTCCTGATGGAAACAGAGAAAGAGCGAGACGGTGTGTTTCTCA
Source organism: Garra rufa (assembly GCF_049309525.1). Lineage (NCBI taxonomy): Eukaryota > Metazoa > Chordata > Actinopteri > Cypriniformes > Cyprinidae > Garra > Garra rufa. The sequence continues at coordinate 2,460,061 of NC_133381.1, read as the reverse complement.
TTAGTCCAGTGCCAAAGTGCAATCACACACACACACACACACACACACACACACACACACACACACACACACACACACACACACACACTGATTGAGTTACAGCAGTTTTTCTCTGTATGAGAGTGAAGTGAAGCCCGAGGGAGTGGCGTAACGCAGCGTGAGCCGTGAGGATGTTAGCCAGGGTTGATCGTATCGCTGGGCTTGGCTGTTGTGTTTCTCTGCTTCAGCATTTATGTGATAGCAGATACACACAGACATACACACACACACACTTTAAAACACTCATCCTGACAGCTCTGTGCATCTGGAAATCATCACTACAGCAGCTGTGAGCTTCACTCAGGGTTCAGAACATCTTACAGCGGTGATACTGCGGCTCTGTGCCAAAATGTAGTGAAACGTGTTTGCAAATATGAATGAATATGTATATTACATCTGAAATCAACATTAAATTAATACTTTTATTCATTAAGGATGCATTCAATTGATCAACAGCGACACTAAAGACATTTATAATGTGGCAAAAGTTTTCTATTTCAAATAAATACTGTTATTTTGAACTTTCTATTCATCTGTGTAATTCATCTGAAAAAGAAAATGTAACACGTTTCCACAAAAATACTGGACAGCACAACTGTTTCCAAGACTGATGATTAATCAGTATATTAGAATGATTTCTGAAGGATCATGTGACACTGAAGACTGAAGTAATGATGCTGAAAATTCAGCATAATAATTAGGGGTTCAACCCTAATCTCAATGTAAAACTGATGGCGCAGACCAAACCGTAAGTTGTAGAGACTTGAAACTTGGAGGGATGGTAGTACTCACACCGTTGAAAACTTCACCAAGGCTCGCCCCATTCGGCCTGACGGGGGCGCTACAGTGATCAAAGGTATACAAAATTGCTCATAACTCCTAAACTGTGAGTCACAGACTCAAGTATTTATGTCGTTGGAACCCTTGGCTCATGCCAGACAAAACACAGGCCTCAGATTTGATTGTAAGCCTGTACATTTTTGGGGTATTTTGGATTTTTTGAAAAAACTACTTTTGCAAACTAGTCCTGATCGGAACCAAACCAGTGCAGAAAGATTCTCCAGAGAGCCAATGTCAATAATAAAAAAAAAGTTGCAGTTTCGAATCACCGTTGCAAAGGGACGGCAAAACATTAGAAAGCAATAATCATCAAAAAAATGTTGAAATGTACTCTATAGGAAGCTATAACGGGGTTGTTTAGAAAAGGGGCTTGTCCAAATTTACCCAAAATCCTATAAAGCCTCAAACGAAACCTGGTGAGCACATGCGACAGGTGATTCTAATCAAGCATGCAAACTGTTAAAGGTTGTATCAGCGATTTCTAGCCTAAAACATAAAGTGTCAATTTCAGCTGACCTTTCTTCACGATCCGCTCGCTGCCTGCCCCATAAATTGTCTGTGAAAAAAACGCGTCTCTCTGGTCAGCCTAGGGTCCGAGATATGCCAAAAAAACAATCGGCACTACCAACCTTTCCACAGATAAACAACCTGATTAATCATCACATTCCTACTGGTGCAGGGATGTGAGGGAGGCGGAGCGAAAGTCCACAACACCAAACCCCTGACGCTGATTGGTTGGAACACTGTTTGTTTATCTGTGGAAAGGTTGGTAGTGCCGATTGTTTTTTTTGGCATATCTCGGACCCTAGGCTGACAGGAGAGACGCGGTTTTTCCACAGACAATTTATGGGGCAGGCAGCGAGCGGATCGTGAAGAAAGGTCAGCTGAAATTGACACTTTATGTTTCAGGCTAGAAATCGCTGATACAACCTTTAAGGGGATCAGACCATAAACATTAAAAAAACATAGTATGGTAAATTACATGCATTTGCAAAAAAAGGCATGCTTAATACTGTATTTTTTCATACATGCTTAAATGCTTAAAAGCATTTGAACCATAGTAATCGCTGCTTGCAGCTATATTTATTATTATTATTACATTTAACAGTTTGTTGAAGATTGATTTCTTTATGCATACTGCTGTCGCCATAGTTTTATAAAAGGCCGTGATTTTACAGCAGGTTTATTATAACAAACATCCTCTCATTGGCTCATGGCTTTACTCTCTTTTTGGTTTTCCTCTAGTCTGTATTGATTTTTCCAGATTTGCTCAAGCGTCTCCAACTGGATACAAACCAAAATCAAATAAACTCCAGTGTAAAATCAATGCCAAATCACATCAACAGGCTCTTCAGGAATACAGTAGAGCAGACGCTGTAATTCACAACATTTCATCAGTAGTTCATAATGTTGTGAAACACAAGGCTATTATGAGCTCTAAGTGTATTAACACTGCAAATCAGACTTAAACATCTCATTTATAGACGTGCCATATTCAAGCATGAAAACAACACGCTTGAGCAAGAACCTACACACACACACACACACACACACACACACACACACACACACACACACACAGCTGTTGACGTGTCTCCAGAGAAGCTGTCACACTCTCTCTCCTATCAGCGGGGCCCCGGGGCCACAGCCATCCATAACCTCCCACTGGGAGTGGATTAAAAGTCCTTAAACCGGCTCTCCTGCTGCCCCGGGGCCTCCTTAAGTGAGTCTACACTGCGGGCATCATCTGTGTGTGTAAGTGTGTGTGTATCTGAACCTCCTTCCAAACATGCGCTCGCTGTAACTTTAGCATCTGGAGTTCAGCCAGAAAATCATCATTCTGTCATCATTTCCTCGCCCTCATGTCTATTCAAACCCGTATGACTTTCTTTCTTCTGTGGAACACAAAAGATGTTTAGATGAATGTTTACGCAGCTTTTTTCTAGGCAACGAAAGTGGATGGTGATGGTAAAACAAGCAAAAATAACATAAGTATCATATTAGTCATACTGTATGAGATAGAATGGGCTGAGAGGCAAATATTTAGGTCCAGAGGTTCATGATAGGCTGGGAATTTTATATATTTTATTATTGTTTTATTCATTGCACCTTAACATGGTTTAACCTTTTGTATTATTGTGTTTTTGTCTTTTAATAAAAAAATCATATTATTCCCTGAAAATAATACATATCATATGGGTCAAAGATGTTAAGATGTCCACATCAAATGAAAAGTACATAAAAGAATTTTGTGTGCTTAAAAGCCCATTCAATGTAAGTAAAGTGTCTACTTTTAAGGTTTTAAGGTTATTGGAGAATAAAATGTCAACATTTGGTTAAAATAATGTTACATTGTCATTCAGTGGAACACAATATTATTGTTCTTATTCTGACTTGTGCATATTAAAATATATAAAAGAAAATGGGAGCATATACAATTTTATTGTTTTAAATGAGTAAAACAGTTCTTACTGACAAATGGGCAAAACCTAGGATAGTGGCTAATTAAAAAAAAATAAAAATAGAATTACAACTAAAAAGAAAGAAAAGTGTCCTTTGATATGCCATAAATTGATTTTTGTTGTAAATATGCCTGACAAGATTGACACTGAATGACATTTTAGTGGGTGTCTTCCGTAAATTAGAGAAAAATGTCTGATATTTTTGTTTTGCTTAGAAAAACAAAAACAAAAATGCTATTAAATTAAAGAGAAAATTCTTTCTCAGTATTATTTAGAATAAAAATTATAAATAATATTATATATTTTATAGTATAAATTACATCAAATATAAGTTAAACAATATTTATAATTTATTTAATAATAAATAAATAAATATTAGAAAAAATAATATGACATTTTATATAATAAAAATATAAATACTTAATTTTGGAATCTGAATCAGATATACACTGCAGCTCAAAAGTTTGGGATTTTTAATGGTTTTTAAAGACATTTCTTATGCTCATCAAGGCTGCATTTATTTGATCAAAAATACAGAAAGAAAATTGTGAATATATTGTGAAATATTATTTTAATTTAAAATAACTGTTTTCTATGTGAATATATTTTAAAATTAAATTTATTCCTGTGATACAAAGCTGATTTTCCAGCATCATCACTCCAGTTTTCAGTGTCTTTTTATGAAAGAAATTAACATTTTTATTCACCTATGATGTGAAATAGATGAAAAGTGATAGCAAAGACTAGAAAAGATTTATATTTTGAATAAATGCTGTTCTTTTGAACATTTTTAATTCATTCAAGATTCCTGAAAAAGTATCACAGATTCCAAAACAATATTAATCAGTACAGCTATTTCCAATATTGATAATAAATTAGCATATTAGAATGATTTAAGAATCATGTGACACTGAAAACTGAAGTAATGGCGGATAAAAATCCATTATAATTTATAATATATTAATATAAAACACCATTATTTTAAACAGTAATAACATTTAACTATATTACATTTTATTTCTGTATTTTTGATCAAGTAAATGCAGTCTTGAGGAGCATATGATCCTAAACATTGGAGCGGCAGTCTATATGTGTATTTTTAATCTTGGTGTAAGCATTTTTGAACTACTTTATGATGCTTTCTTGTCATTTTTGCAGCTTGACTGTTCAGAAATCCATGAAGGCAAGATTACCATATATAATTTCCATTAAACCTTCTGTAACCCTGTAGGTTACAGTACAAAATGCTTCCTAATAAGAAAAGGCTTTCCTGTTGAAACTCAAGAACCAGTAAAAAAAATGAAAGCAGCTTTATTTACTGAGGTTTGTCTCACATGTGTTTCCCGTAGGTCGTCAGACAAAGAAAGACTGGAATAAAGGCAGAGGAAGAGAGCGAAACCGAAGCCAGTCGCACCCGTGCCGTGGCCAGAGGACTGAAATGAAACGCTTATTAATGGGTAATCTGAACACGCTCCTCTGACTCGAACTCACATTACACTTTAATCCACATTCATATATTACACTGAGCCCAGTGCTCAACACACACACACACACACACACACACACACTAGAAGAGCTTCAGGTTGACTACTCATGAAACGATCAACTAGTTGATTATCAAGAACAAAGACCATCAAATTTAGCCATTAAAGAGCCTCTGCTGTAAAGAATTACTGTCTGGAATCAAATTGCAAGTGGTTTGTTAATGTGTTCCTCAATTAAATGTGCTGTTCATCCTAGCATTTGTCTATATACACTGAAAAAAATATTTTTTTTATTTGGCAAGTTTTTGCATGCACATTTTTTGAGCAAAATTTAAGTACAGAATTAAGTCAAATCTACTTAATCTACTTAATTAGCGAAGAAATAAGTGTAGTTAGGGTTTGACAAGTGATTTCTACTTAATTATTTTATCTGCAGTTCTTAAAAACAATGATGATTGACTTATATTTTCTGTTTTAATTTTAATTTTATTTTAAGCTTTTCTAACTTTTATATATTAGTTTCTTTATAATATCTGTTTTTAGTTAAATTTTTAATTTTTTTAATTTTTATATTTTTATGTACATTTGTATATTTTGTTTTTATTTAAATTTTAGTTTAAGCTTTTATAACTTATATTATATATATACATACATATATATACATATATATATACACATACATATATATATATATACACACACACACACACACACACACACACACACACACACACACACACACACAATCACCTTAACTATGACCGATCATTTTTATATTTTTTGTTTTATTTTTAATTTTAGTTTATGCTTGTGTGATTTGTATTACTTTTTTTTTAAATTTAGCTTTAGATTTTCTTTTTTTTCTTTTCGGTTTTAGTAAATTTTTCCATTAATATTCCTTTAACTATTTCATTTATATATAAATATATACATATATTAACTTCAGTTTTCTTCTCAATTTTTATATTTTGTTTTCATTTTAATTTTAGTTTAAACATTTATAACTTTTATATATATATAATTATTTTTATTTGTTTTTAGCTTTAATTAATTTTTTACAGTTTTAGTGATTCTTTAAGTTATAGTCACCTAAACTATTTTTTGTTTAATTTTTTTTTATTTTAGTTTGAAAAACTTGTGTGATTTTTTTTAAATTACTTTAGTAAATATTAATTTTTAGCTTTAGATTTCAGTTTTGGTTTTAATAATTGTTTCCATTAAGATCCCTTTAGCTGTGACCAATTTATTTGGTCTAAAATGTATTTATAATATATATATATATATATATATATATTAGTCAAATCTCATGCAAAAGCCTGAGTTTTGCTCATGATGTGTGTGTGTGTGGTGAGCATGTGACTCAGCTCATCATGAGATGCTGTTTGCATATGTGCAGGTCAAGAGCACATTCACAGCACAGGCCTTCAGCACAGGCCACTTTTGTCCCAAACTCAATGCATGCAGTTCCTCATTGTCCAGCGCTGGACGCCGCTCATCAGGCGACCCGCTCGACATTCTGGGAGAGCCTTCATTGTTCATCCACACAACCTCACATTCACACCGACCGCAGCTGCATTCAACAGCAAACGCTCATTCAATCACAACAGCAAAAACCCAACCTCATTCTCAATACATTCACACTATAGGAGACCAATCAACCCTAAAAGATAATCTGTTGACCATGACGTCCATGAAACGGACTTGATAGTTGAAGATAAAAGCACTTTATTTCACTCACTGTCAGTGTTGGGGAAAGTTACTTTTAAAAGTAATGTATTACAATATTGAGTTACTCCCTAAAAAGTAACTAATTACGTTACTTAGTTACTTTTTATGGAAAGTAATGCGTTACAATATTGCGTTACTCCCTAAAAAAGTAAGTATTTACAATACTTATTTACTTTTTATGGAAAGTGATGCGTTACAATATTGCGTTACTCCCTAAAAAAAGTAACTAATTACGTTTCTTAGTTACTTTTTATAGAAAGCAATGCGTTACAATATTGAGTTACTCCCTAAAAAAGTAACTAATTACATTACTTAGTTACTTTTTATGGAAAGCAATGCGTTACAATATTGCGTTACTCCCTAAAAAAGTAACTAATTACGTTACTTAGTTACTTTTCATGGAAAGTAATGCGTAACAATATTGTGTTACTCCCTAAAAAAGTAACTAATTAAGTTACTTTTTATGGAAAGTAATGCGTTACAATATTGCGTTACTCCCTAAAAAAGTAAGTATTTACAATACTTATTTACTTTTTATGGAAAGTGATGCGTTACAATATTGCGTTACTCCCTAAAAAAAGTAACTAATTACGTTTCTTAGTTACTTTTTATAGAAAGCAATGCGTTACAATATTGAGTTACTCCCTAAAAAAGTAACTAATTACATTACTTAGTTACTTTTTATGGAAAGCAATGCGTTACAATATTGCGTTACTCCCTAAAAAAGTAACTAATTACGTTACTTAGTTACTTTTTATGGAAAGCAATGCGTTACAATATTGCGTTACTCCCTAAAAAAGTAACTAATTACGTTTCTTAGTTACTTTTCATGGAAAGTAATGCGTAACAATATTGCGTTACTCCCTAAAAAAGTAACTAATTACGTTACTTAGTTACTTTTTATGGAAAGTAATGCGTAACAATATTGCGTTACTCCCTAAAAAAGTAACTAATTACGTTACTTAGTTACTTTTTATGGAAAGTAATGCGTTACAATATTGAGTTACTCCCTAAAAAAGTAACTAATTACGTTTCTTAGTTACTTTTTTAGGGAGTAACTCAATATTGTAACGCATTACTTTCCATAAAAAGTAACTAATTACGTTACTTAGTTACTTTTTATGGAAAGTAATGCGTTACAATATTGAGTTACTCCCTAAAAAAAGTAACTAATTACGTTACTTAGTTACTTTTTATGGAAAGTAATGCGTTACAATATTGAGTTACTCCCTAAAAAAAGTAACTAATTACGTTTCTTAGTTACTTTTTATGGAAAGTAATGCGTTACAATATTGAGTTACTCCCTAAAAAAAGTAACTAATTACGTTTCTTAGTTACTTTTTATGGAAAGTAATGCGTAACAATATTGTGTTACTCCCTAAAAAAGTAACTAATTACGTTACTTAGTTACTTTTTATGGAAAGTAATGCGTTACAATATTGAGTTACTCCCTAAAAAAGTAACTAATTACGTTACTTAGTTACTTTTTATGGAAAGTAATGCATAACAATATTGCGTTACTCCCTAAAAAAGTAAGTATTTACGTTACTTAGTTACTTTTTATGGAAAGCAATGCGTTACAATATTGCGTTACTCCCTAAAAAAGTAACTAATTACGTTACTTAGTTACTTTTTATGGAAAGCAATGCGTTACAATATTGAGTTACTCCCTAAAAAAGTAACTAATTACGTTACTTAGTTACTTTTTATGGAAAGCAATGCGTTACAATATTGAGTTACTCCCTAAAAAAGTAACTAATTACGTTACTTAGTTACTTTTTATGGAAAGCAATGCGTTACAATATTGAGTTACTCCCTAAAAAAGTAACTAATTACGTTACTTAGTTACTTTTCATGGAAAGCAATGTGTAACAATATTGCGTTACTCCCTAAAAAAGTAACTAATGCGTTACAATATTGCGTTACTCCCTAAAAAAGTAACTAATTACGTTACTTAGTTACTTTTTATGGAAAGCAATGCGTTACAATATTGAGTTACTCCCTAAAAAAGTAACTAATTACGTTACTTAGTTACTTTTTATGGAAAGCAATGCGTTACAATATTGCGTTACTCCCTAAAAAAGTAACTAATTACGTTTCTTAGTTACTTTTTATGGAAAGCAATGCGTTACAATATTGCGTTACTCCCTAAAAAAGTAACTAATTACGTTACTTAGTTACTTTTTATGGAAAGCAATGCGTTACAATATTGCGTTACTCCCTAAAAAAGTAACTAATTACGTTTCTTAGTTACTTTTTATGGAAAGCAATGCGTTACAATATTGCGTTACTCCCTAAAAAAGTAACTAATTACGTTTCTTAGTTACTTTTTATGGAAAGCAATGCGTTACAATATTGCGTTACTCCCTAAAAAAGTAACTAATTACGTTTCTTAGTTACTTTTTATGGAAAGCAATGCGTTACAATATTGCGTTACTCCCTAAAAAAGTAACTAATTACGTTTCTTAGTTACTTTTTATGGAAAGCAATGCGTTACAATATTGCGTTACTCCCTAAAAAAGTAACTAATTACGTTTCTTAGTTACTTTTTATGGAAAGCAATGCGTTACAATATTGCGTTACTCCCTAAAAAAGTAACTAATTACGTTTCTTAGTTACTTTTTATGGAAAGCAATGCGTTACAATATTGCGTTACTCCCTAAAAAAGTAACTAATTACGTTTCTTAGTTACTTTTTATGGAAAGCAATGCGTTACAATATTGCGTTACTCCCTAAAAAGTAACTAATTACGTTACTTAGTAAATGTAAAAGCCTTTTCACACCAAAAGCCTCCAATTCTTAAAACATACACAGTATAGGAGAAAATCGGCCTTCAAAGATCATCTGTTGCTAATTAAACTCATTAAAAGAGTTTAACGGACTTGATGTTTGAAGATAAAAGCGCTTGATGTCTCTCACTGCAGACCTGCAGTCAATGCAGCTTTATGTTATTGCGATAAGCCTGAGGGCGTGGCCTTGCACTTGATTGGCAGCTCATTAATCACTGTGAATGGAACAGGATCAAGCCTCTGGCCATGAAGGTCAAAGGTCAAGCTGCAGCTCTGTTTGCATTTGTGATTGTTTAAAGACAAAAGCAATGAAAGTGTGTTGATAAGGACGTCACAGTGGCATACTAGTGTACTACTTGCACATTTCTTAAGTATGCAGTCAATACTGCTTTATAATTTATATTATGTGTTTCTGCAGAATTGCAAAAATGAGCATTCATAATGCATTATTCGTTATAATGCATTATATATTTACAAATATATATAAAATATATTATATAATACATTATACATCAAGTAATCTTTCTAGAGTAGCAGTTTTTTTATTTTTATAAATACATTTAAAATAAATTTAAAATAAAATGATACATTTTTATAAAGTACATTATGTGTTTCTGCAAATGTTACAATGCGTTATATATTGCAAAAATTATAATGCATTATAATATTTGCAGAATGCATGTTACATTGGTTGTTTGTTGTGTTTTAATGCATTATAATACATGTGAATAAATATTATAATGTCATAAAATGCATTATAAGGTACTTTAAAAAGCAAAATACTTTTATAATGTAAAATACATTCTAAAAATATATTTATACCCTTTCAACAAATTATTATTATTGTATAATTTAATAAACGTATTATTCTTATTACTATTTAAAATTTTTTTTTACAGTTACAGTTTTAATAATTGTAATAAAATGTTTTTTTAATTTCAGCTCTACATTAACAAAAGATTATTTTAAATAGCTTTAGTTAACAATAGCAAAACTGATTTTAGGAGAACTATATCCCACAATGTGCTCAACACATTCTCATTATTTCATTTGTTCAGATGATCTTTACAAAATTAAATTAAAATGCAAAATAATTTAAAAATTATTATTATTAAAATTATTATTATTATTATTATTATTATTATTATTATATTTTTTATTTTTTTATTTTTTTAAATGCATTATCACAATTTAGTTTTTGGTTTTAATTTATTCATCTGAAATTTTTTTTTTAATTATTATATTATATTATATTATATTATATTATATTATATTATATTATATTATATTATATTATATTATATTATATTTATTATATTATATTATATTATATTATATTATATTATATTATATTATATTATTTTTCAAATAACAATAATCACCCTGGTGGCACTATAGCATACTTCTATCTATTTAAAATGTTTACTATTGCATATTATTTTTGATATATTGTTGAAAAAGGTAGGCAGTATACAGTACATACTGTGCAGTCTGTATTGGGCTATAATGCATGCAATAGTACATTATAAACCCAAAATTGTGCCATTCAGCTTTTATCTTCTGTAATCCCAAAGTTCAGAAATCACAAGGTTTTTCATCAGCCTAATTTCACAAGCCATGATTCTCTTTTGGTTTTGTTTGAATTGTATTGAGTTCAAACCTCAAGCTGCTGTAAGAACAGAAGCGGGTTACAGTGAAAATCAAATGTGGCTTTGAGCAGGTGAAGAGTTCAAAGAAAACATCTCGACTGTGTGTTTCTCACAGGAAAACACAGCTGCTCAAACCACAGGACAGTGAGGATGCACACCTGTGTGTCAGAGACAGACGCGTCAGCTTTCTCTTCAAACCTGCAAACTCACAAACAACTGCATGCAAAGTCAGATTTCACATGCATTTAGACCCTTGTTTGTGCACCTAGCTTTTACATTGCTCAATTACTGTGGTTTGATTACAAGGCAAAATACTTATAATGTAAAAATTAACTTTAAAATGATTTAATATAATTAAATATTAAATGATCTTATATTAATATAATTATTTTTATTTTTAATAAATTATTAAATTTTAAAAATGAAATTTCAAAATATAAAATACTTGAATTATATCATGTAATCTTCTTTGTAATCTCTTCTGTTTTTTAATATTAATATCCTGAAATTATATTAATGTTTTGTAGTGTTATTTCTAATTTCTGACAAAGATTTATTGAAAATGATAAAATGTTAAAATATTTGTATAATACACACTGTAAAATATATTGTAATACTTTATACATCAAGTAATCTTTCTCTGATTTTTATAAATACATTTTAAATAAAATTATACACAAAACATAAATTATGCGTTTCTGCAGAATTGCAAAAAATGAGCATTATAATATATGTTTTTAAAACTGAAAATGCATTGTAATATTTGCTTTTATAATATAATACAAGCAAAAATTATAACAAGTACATCTTGTTACATTGGTTGTTTGTTGTGTGTTTTAATGCATTGTATTACTGGTGAATAAATATTATAATGTCATAAAATGCATTATAAGGTACATTACGAGGCATAAATACATTATAAAATATATTTATAGAATTTTAAACGAATTATTGTGTTATATATATATATATATATATATATATATATATATATATATATATATATATATATATATATATATATATATATGTATATGTATGTATATGTAATACACACTATAAAATATATTATATAATGCATTTTACAATCAAGTAACCTTTCTCCTTTTTATTTTTATAAATACATTTTAAATAAAATTATACATTTTATGATTTTATTTAAATCATAAAATTTAAATTCAATTTTTTATGTGTTTTAATGCATTATACTAAGGGTGAATAAATATTATATTGCCATAAAATGCATTATAAGGTATATTGCAAAAATATACCTTAAAAAGGCAAAATACTTTTATTATGTGAAATACACTATAAAATATATAAAATAAAATTATTATTATTATTATTGTATAATAGATTTAATGTATTCACATTTCTAACAAAGATTTATTGAAAGTTTAAAATGTTAAAATATATGTATAATACACACTATAAAATATACTATATAATGCATTATACATCAAGTATTTTCTCTAGAGTAGCATTTTTTATTTTTATAAATACATTTCAAATAAAATTATACATTTTTATAACATTATGTGTTTAATAAAAAATAAGTTTTTTAAATAATTAAAAAATAAGCATTCATAATGCATGATATGTTAAAATGCATTATAATATTTGCAGAATGCTTGTTACATTAGTTATTTGTTGTTTTAATGCATTATATTAAAGGTGAATCAATATTATAATGTCATAAAATGCATTATAAGTTACAATGCAAGGCAAAATACTTTTTATAATGTAAAATACATTCTGAAAATATATTTATAGAATTTTAAATGAATTAAAAAAATATATAGAATTTTTGATTAAGTATTATTATTATTATTATTATTATTATATAATTTTTTAATGTATTATTCTAATTTCTAACAAATATTTATTGAAAATTATAAAATGTTAAAATATATGTATAATACACGCTATAAAATATACTATATAATGCGTTTTACATCAAGTAATCTCTCTAGAGTAGCAGTTTTTTTTTATTTTTATAAATACATTTTAAATAAAATTAAACATTTTATAACGTATATTATTTGTTTCTGCAGAGTTGTAACAATGAGCATTCATAATGCATGATATGTTAAAATGCATTATAATATTTGCAGAATGCTTGTTACATTAGTTATTTGTTGTGTGTTTTAATGCATTATATTAAAGGTGAATCAATATTATAATGTCATAAAATGCATTATAAGGTACATTACAAAGTGAAATACTTTTATAATGTAAAATACATTATAAAAATATATTTATATTTATTATTTTGAGTTTAATAAATTATTACTATTGTACAATTTCTTAAATTTTTAATATATTTTAAATAAAATTATACTTTTTTATAACATTAAGTGTTTACGCAGAATTGCAAAAATGATAATTCATAATGCATTATATATTCACAAATATGAAAATGCATTATAATATTTGCAAAATGCTTGTTAGACTGGTTGTTTGTTGTGTGTTTGAATGCATTATATTAAGGGATAATAAATTATTATTATTATATAATTCATTAAATGTATATTCTAATTTCTAACAAAGATCAAAATATATGTATATTTTAATGAAAATTCTACATTTTTATAACGTATATTATGTTTCTGCAGAATGAAGCATTCATAATGCATTATACGTTAAAATGCATTACATATTTTCAAAAATGAAAATGCATAATATTTGCAGAATGCTTGTTACATTAGTAATTTGTTGTGTGTTTTAATGCATTATATTAAAGGTAAATAAATATTATAATGTCATAAAATGCTTTATAAGGTACATTACAAAGTGAAATACTTTTATAAAGTAAAATACATTATAAAAATATATTTATAGAGTTTAATAAATTATAACTATTGTACATTTTTTATAAATAAATATATATTTTAATAAATAATATATATTTTATTAAATATATTTTAAATAAAATTAAACATTTTTATAAATTGTTTATATTTTTATAACACGTGTTTCCACAGAATTGCAAAAATGAGCATTCATAATGCATTATATATTTACAAATATTAAAAAATGCATTATAATATTTGCAGAATGCTTGTTACATTGGTTGTTTGTTGTGTTTTAATGCATTATATTAAAGGTAAATAAATATTATAATGTCATAAAATGCATTAAAAGGAACATTACAAAGTGAAATAATTCTTATAATGTAAAATACATTATACAATATATTTATAGAGTTTAATAAATTGTTACTATTGTACATTTTTTATAAATAAATATATATTTTAATAAATAATATATATTTTATTAAATATATTTTAAATAAAATTAAACATTTTTATAAATTGTTTATATTTTTATAACATGTGTTTCGACAGAATTGCAAAAATGAGCATTCATAATGCATTATATATTTACAAATATGAAAATGCATTATAATATTTGCAGAATGCTTGTTACATTAGTAATTTGTTGTGTGTTTTAATGCATTATATTAAAGGTAAATAAATATTATAATGTCATAAAATGCATTATAAGGTACATTACAAAGTGAAATAATTTTTATAATGTAAAATACATTATAAAAATATATTTATAGAGTTTAATAAATTATTACTATTGTACATTTTTTATAAATAAATATATATTTTAATAAATAATATATATTTTATTAAATATATTTTAAATAAAATTAAACATTTTTATAAATTGTTTATATTTTTATAACATGTGTTTCCACAGAATTGCAAAAATGAGCATTCATAATGCATTATATATTTACAAATATTAAAAAATGCATTATAATATTTGCAGAATGCTTGTTACATTGGTTGTTTGTTGTGTTTTAATGCATTATATTAAAGGTAAATAAATATTATAATGTCATAAAATGCGTTAGAAGGTACATTTCAAAGTGAAATAATTTTTATAATGTAGAATGTAAAAATGAGAATTCATAATGCATTATATATTTACAAAAATGAAAATGCATTATAATATTTGCAGAATGCTTGTTAGATTGTTTGTTTGAATGCATTATATTAAGGGATAATAAATTATTATTATTGTATAATTTATTGAATGTATTATTCTTACTACTATTCTTATCATAATTGATTAAATATTATTTAAAAAAAATAAAACATTTTTATAATGAATGTATTAAAGCCTCAACTGAAGTGGTACTTTCCAAAGATTTGCATACTTATCGGCTATTGGTCATATAGACAGAAAGCCCCGCCCCCAACTCACTCCATTGGTTGAGTGAATTTAGTACTAAAAAAAGCTTTATCTTTATATAGTATGAAACATTTGTGACCTACAAATGAACATGCTATATGCTTTAAAGCAGTTCACAGACATAAAACATTCAGCTCTTTATGTAACACGGTGAACGATGTTTGCCAAACGCAGAACGAGTGGCGTATCATCAGTAAATGACCTGAGGTCACGGCGCCGCATGCTGTGGAAGCGCTTCAGAGTCGTAACTCACGGCCAGAGGCTCGAGTGTCGACACATATTATCAAGACAGATCAATTACCGCAGCGCTCAAGCAGCTAATATCCCAGCAGCCCCGAGGGCTTCGCGCCGTATCTGTAATTAAACCTTATCGGTGCGGACGGGAGGATCGCACTCGGCCATCTGAAACCACTGCAGGCCAGAGCCGTCCTCGCCCAACGACTCCGTGTCAAAAGACTTCATTAAAACAAACCGCTCCGGGTTTGTTCGGGCTCTGTTTTATGTGCTTCAGTGTTTCTTGCTTTTTCAAATAAGAGTCTGTAAAGCATTAATCTCACTTCTGCCTCTTGGCGAACGCTGAGGTAAACACTGATTCCTGTCTTTTCTTTGGCCATCGAGCAACCCAAACGTTTGAGATACAAGTCGTTATTAAAAAACAATGTCATGTGAGTGTAAGTCAACTCAAAACATCTGCGTTACGTCCATCATCAGACCTGCGGAACAGAAATTACATTTGGATGTACATTTGTAGTACATCGCAGCAATTTTGTAAGAAATGCACAACAATTGCACAGCTAAAAAACCTCAATATGAACCATAGAAATGATATCTGATGCATTTCTAAGGCCTTAATTGACTTATTGAGGTAGATAATGTACTTAAATACAAAACTAGATGTGTTTAAATTAACAGTTTTCTTGATTCTCCATTAATCATTGAGTCTCAAATTTGATCATCAGGATCTTTTGAGGAACGTTCAATCATCATTGGATTGCAATATATGTTTGGATCATTTCAATCTCATCTTACTAAGACATAATATTGGAGATATAGAGTGACCACTGATATTTAGATCATTTTATGTTAGTATCTGCTGTACTCTTATAAAGATCTCATTGATTTACATTACAAGCAGAAAAAAATTATCATAAATATTAGCATCTGCAATAAATTCATATTTTTGCTTAGTTTGGGTCTCTGAGTAAAATTGAGTTTTTTTCTTTCATATTCTCACTTTATGAGCCATAAAAACCTGTTGGATTAAATAATCCATAAATCATTTTGATTTTCTATCTTAAATTCTATTTATCTCAAAATTATCACTTATATTTAATAATTATAACTTTTATGTAATAATTATGATGTTATCTCATAATTTGCACTTTGTTATAATTCACTTTTTTATCTCATAATTATTTGTCATAATTTTAACTTTCTATCATAAATTCTACTTATCTCAAAATGATCACTTAGTATATAATAATTATAACTTTTTATCTAATAATTGTTATCTCATAATTTGTACTTTGTCATAATTCACTTTTTTTAATCTCATAATTATGATTTGTCATAATTTTTCCTATCTTTAATTCTACAGTCGTGGCCAAAAGTTTTGAGAATGACACAAATATTAGTTTTCACAAAGTTTGCTGCTCAACTGCTTTTAGATCTTTGTTTCAGTTGTTTCTGTGATGTACTGAAATATAATTACAAGCACTTCATACGTTTCAAAGGCTTTTATCGACAATCACATGACATTTATGCAAAGAGTCAGTATTTGCAGTGTTGGCCCTTCTTTTTCAGGACCTCTGCAATTTCGACTGGGCATGCTCTCAATCAACTTCTGGGCCAAATCCTGACTGATAGCAACCCATTCTTTCATAATCACGTCTTGGAGTTTGTCAGAATTAGTGGGTTTTTGTTTGTCCACCCGCCTCTTGAGGATTGACCACAAGTTCTCAATGGGATTAAGATCTGGGGAGTTTCCAGGCCATGGACCCAAAATGTCAACGTTTTGGTCCCCGAGCCACTTAGTTATCACTTTTGCCTTATGGCACGGTGCTCCATCGTGCTAGAAAATGCATTGTTCTTCACCAAACTGTTGTTGGATTGTCGGAAGAAGTTGCCCAGTCCTCAGCAGTCCATTCGCCATACTTTTTGCAGAAGATCAATCTGTCCCTGATGTTTTGATTTTTTTTTTGGAGAGAAGTGGCTTCTTTGATGCCCTTCTTGACACCAGGCCATCTTCCAAAAGTCTTGGCCTCACTGTGTGTTCAGATGCGCTCTCAGATTCACATTCTCACCTGAGTTAACAAGATGATTACTGAAATGATCTCAGCAGGTCCTTTAATGACAGCAATTTCAGGATTAAGTTAATTTTCATGGCAAAGAAGGACTATGCAATTCATCTGATCACTCTTCATAACATTCTGGAGTATATGCAAATTGCTATTATAAAAACTTAGGCAGCAACTTTTCCAATTTCCAATATTTATGTAATTCTCAAAACTTTTGGCCACGACTGTACTTATCTCAAATGCTTTTTATCTCATAATTATGACGTTATCTCATAATTTGCACTTTGTCATAGATCACTTTTTTATCTCACAATTATTTGTCATAATTTTGACTTTCTATCTTAAATTCTACTTATCTCAAAATTATCACTTAGTATATAATAATTATAACATTTTATCTCATAATTATGACTTATGTCGTCAGTTTGCCTTTCTATCTCATATTTTGTACTTTTTATTTCATAATTGACTAAGTTGACTTTTTATCTCATAATTATGACTGTCATAATTTTGACTTTCTATTTCAATTTGTACTTCATCTCATAATTGATTTAGTGTGTCATAATTCACTTTGTTATCATATAATTTGACTTTCTATCTTAAATTCTGTAAAAAAATATCACTTAGTAAAACTTTTTTCTCATAATTATGATTTATGTCAAGTTTGACATCTATTTAACAATTTGTATTTTATCTCAGTTGATTTAGTGTCATAATTTACTTTTTATCTCATAATTATGTTATAATTTCGACTTTTTATCTCATAATTTGTACTTTATCTCATAATTTACTTAGTGTCATAATTCACTTTTTCTCATAATTATGACTGTCATAATTTTGACTTTATCTCTAAAATTGTACTTCTCAAAATCATCACTTAATATATAATAATTATAACTTTTTATCTCATAATTATGTCTTATGTCATACATTTGACTTTCTATCTCATAATTTACAGAATACTTTTTATCTCATAATTGACTTAGTGTCATAATTGACTTTTTTCCTCATAATTTGACTTTCTATCTTAAATTCTAAGTCAAATTCTAGTATAACTTTTTTATCTCATATTTATGACTTGTCATAAGTTTGACTTCGATCTAATAATTTGTACTTTTTGATTTCAATTGATTTAGTGTGTATATAATTCACCTTTTTATCTCATAATTATGACTGCCATAATTTTGACTTTGTCTTAAATTTTACTCTTTTCAAAATTATTACGTAGTATACAATAGTTATAACATTTTATCTCATAACTTATGTCATAAGTTTGATTTCTATTTAAAAATTTGTACTTTATCTCAATTGATTTAGTGTCATAATTTACTTGTATCTCATAATTTGTACTTTATCTCATAATTGACTTAGTGTCATAATTCACTTTTTATCTCATAATGTCATAAGTTCGACTTCTATCTAATAATTTGTACTTTTTTATCTTAATTGTTTTAGTGTGTGATATATAATATATATATATATAATTATAACTTTTAATCTTTTAATTTAATCACAATTAAACTTCTTATCCCATAATTATGGCTTCAGCTCATAATTATGACTTATGTCATAAGTTTGACTTTCTATCTCATAATTGACCTAGTGTGTCATAATTGACTTTTTATCGCATAATTATGACTTTTATCATAATTTAGACTTTCTATCTTAACTTTCATCTCACAAATATGACTTTTTAATCTCATAATTGACTTAGTGTGTCATAATTATAACTTTTTATCTCATAATTTTGACTTTCATAATTTTGCCTTTCTATCCTAAATACTAATTATCTCAAAATGATCACTTAGTATAGAAAAAATATAACTTTTTATCTCATAATTATGACTTTATCTCCTAAATTTGAATTTCTATCTCATAATTGACTTGTGATAATACGTCACACAATAATTATGAACTATTATCTCATAATTATAACTGTGTCAAATATGATCATCAGGCTTCTGAAGAACATTTATTTGTTCATCTCTTAATCAACATTCTTTGTCCATTAGAAACATCAGGATCTGTACCAGTTTAATTTTTTTGCTAAAAGTTGCTGTTTTTTCTTTCATATTTAAAAAATGTACTTTAACAATAAACCAAACTTAAACACATTCTCACTTCTTCAGACTATATGACCCGTAAAAACCTGATGGATTAAATATGATACTCGATAATAACACATATGCAAACTTTTCGGACAGTGCATAATTTTTTTGTACAGTTTTGAGTGTACAAGTGTTTGTGGAAGTGTGGAGCGAGCGTGTACATTAAAATGTCTTTACACTCCAGGAAACAATAGTAGACGTCCACAATAGTCCATTTGTGAAGAAACCCAGGCTCAGGTTTCTGTAGTTCACGGAAATGATTCTGAGCAACTTGACACTGCAACTGAGTCATGAAGATGAGTCACAGCTTATTAAATATAAAAGATTAGAGGTCAAATGTAAAAATTAAGCGCTTTGTCTCTGTGGTTTTGAAGTCCTCGGATGAAAAGGAAAACATCTTCTCCAGAACTTTGATGTGGTCAAACGACAATGAGAAGCAACCGTGGAAGCAATTAGACTGTCAGAGACGCTTCGACGGTAATTAAATGCAAATGTCTAATTTCCTTTGTTTTGTTTCTCGTCAGACATTCAGTCTGTCACAGCGGCAATAACGCCCTCCTCATAAACGTGACCAAGTTTGGCCTCTCCAGCATGTGCAATTAAACCCATAATAACCAGGTACAGCTTGACAAATGTGTGTTTGTGTGTTTACTGCAGGTGAAAATCAATATCACTCTGAGAATTTAATACCAGAAGTGCGACTGAGTTTTGACAGCAGTACAAAGCGTATCTAGTCAAATTTATTGTGGTTTAACCACAGTGTTTCAGAAATATCACAACATTCACCATTGCATAACATGCTTACTTAAGCAAAACAATATGATGCACAGACAGACAATATCAGCTTGAGTTGCAATTGAGTTGAGACTTCAATCAGGAGAAGGAAAAGACAAAAACGGTTCAGACAAGAATGAAAAATAGCTGAAAATGTGCTCATCCTCAGATTTGATTTAAGATATCAGATTTGTAGAAATGTGTCATTCCATCACTGTCTCACCAATGGATCCTCTAGAGTGAATGGGTGCCGTCAGAATGAGAGTCCAAACGGCTGATAAAAACATCACAATAATCCACAAAATACTCCAGTCCATCAGTTAACATCTTGAGAAGACAAAAGCTGAAACAAATCTATCATTAAGATGTTTTCAATTCATAATAATGCTGCCTCCAGTGAAAAGGTGGTCTGGTCTGAATCAGAAGAGAAATTTGCACAGATCAAGCACTGTTTACAGGCCAAAACAGTCAAAAAATGTCTTAATAGTGGATTGTTTTCTTACAAACACAAACACAAATACAAACACACACACACACACACACACGAACATAACATAAAAGATATAAAATATAAATAAAATTAAATTAAAAACTGAAAAATTGTTCATATTAATATAATAGGGTCCTGTTTTTGGTTTAAAGATTAAGAAAATGTCAAAATAAATAAACAAACTAAAACTATAAAACTATTAAAAAGCCAATACAATTTAAATTATAAAAAAAAAAATAATAAAAATGTAAAAAAAAAAAAACATTTACTAGAAAAAATTAGAAAAAAAGTAAATATAAATATAAAAAATGTAATTCAAAATATTAACAAAAAAATAATCATATAATCATATAATCAATATAATCATATAAATGTGTATCAGCGGTTTTGGCTTGTAAATGGTGTTTGATCTGTGCAGATTTCTCTCCTGATTCAGACCAGACCACTTTTTCACTGGAGGAAGCTTTATTATGGGTTATGGACTTTAGTTAAAAACGTCTTAATGATGGATTTGTTTCTGCTTTTGTCTTCTCAAGATGTTAACCGATGGACTGGAGTGGTTTTGTGGATTATTGTGATGTTTTCATCAACTGTTTGGACTCTCATTCTGACGGCACCCATTCACTGCAGAGGACCCATTGGTGAGCAAGTGATTAAATGACACATTTCTACAAACCTGATGAACAAACAAACTCATCTATAGTACATGTCAGATGGCCTGAGGATAAGCAAATCAGCAAATTTTCATTTTCTGGGTGAACTATTCCTTTAACCTCAAATGAAAGTAAAATGTAATCACAATTGTCATTTAATGAGCACCGATCAGTATTTTGTGACTGAAGCTGCACAGATCTTGAGATGCATTAGTGTCTGGTAAAGCGTAATGAGAGTCTGTCAGTGTTCGTCATACGGTTTGTGGATGATGAACTGCAGAGGAGAGAAATCTTGCAGAGCTCGTCATAATTTGGGTCTGAGCTCTGGATGAGGATAATGTCGAACACGATCATTCACTTCCCTGCATACTGTAATGACTATAACATGTTGTGTGTGAACAATGTCCAGTTTTCCTGTCTTTACAAAAATGTTATTTAAAATGTTACAAAAATGTTCCTTTCAAGATTCTACTAAAGTTAGTTTGACCCAAAATATAACGTTATTTCAACACTTATGTTTAATTTTCTAAGAATGCTGAAATGTCCAGTTATCTTGTTGTGACTATAACGTTATTTAAAGGTTACAAAATAACAATTTCTAAGATTACAAGATTAAGGACAATATTTTAAGAATAAAGTTAAAAATACGAGAATAAATATAGGCTATACTCTCAAAATATTATAACTTTAATTTCTATGATTTAAATTCTCGAAATATTTCGACTTTATTCTCGCAGTATTCTGACTTCATTCTCGCAGTATTCCGACTTCTTCCGACTTTACTCTCGCAGTATTCCGACTTTATTCTCGTAGTATTCCGACTCCATTCTCGCAGTATTCCGACTTTACTCTCGCAGTATACTGACTATATTCTTGTAGTATTCCGACTATATTCTCGTAGTATTCCGACTTCATTCTCGCAGTATTCCGACTTCATTCTCGCAGTATTCCGACTTCACTCTCGCAGTATTCCGACTTTATTTTCGCAGTATTCCGACTTCATTCTCGCAGTATTCCGACTTCACTCTCGCAGTATTCCGACTTTATTCTCGTAGTATTCCGACTCCATTCTCGCAGTATTCCGACTTTACTCTCGCAGTATACCGACTATATTCTTGTAGTATTCCGACTATATTCTCGTAGTATTCCGACTTCATTCTCGCAGTATTCCGACTTCACTCTCGCAGTATTCCGACTTTATTTTCGCAGTATTCCGACTTCATTCTCGCAGTATTCCGACTTCACTCTCGCAGTATTCCGACTTTATTCTCGTAGTATTCCGACTCCATTCTCGCAGTATTCCGACTATATTCTCGTAGTATTCCGACTTCATTCTCGTAGTATTCCGACTCCATTCTCGTAGTATTCCGACTCCATTCTCGTAGTATTCCGACTCCATTCTCGTAGTATTCCGACTCCATTCTCGCAGTATTCCGACTATATTCTTGTAGTATTCCGACTTTACTCTCGCAGTATTCCGACTTTACTCTCGCAGTATTCCGACTTTACTCTCGCAGTATTCCGACTTTACTCTCGCAGTATTCCGACTTTACTCTCGCAGTATTCCGACTTTACTCTCGCAGTATTCCGACTTCATTCTCGCAGTATTCCGACTTTACTCTCGCAGTATTCCGACTTTACTCTCGCAGTATTCCGACTTTACTCTCGCAGTATTCCGACTTTACTCTCGCAGTATTCCGACTCCATTCTCGTAGTATTCCGACTCCATTCTCGTAGTATTCCGACTCCATTCTCGTAGTATTCCGACTCCATTCTCGTAGTATTCCGACTCCATTCTCGTAGTATTCCGACTCCATTCTCGTAGTATTCCGACTCCATTCTAGCAGTATTCCGACTATATTCTTGTAGTATTCCGACTTTACTCTCGCAGTATTCCGACTTTACTCTCGCAGTATTCCGACTTTACTCTCGCAGTATTCCGACTTTACTCTCGCAGTATTCCGACTTCATTCTCGCAGTATTCCGACTTTACTCTCGCAGTATTCCGACTTTACTCTCGCAGTATTCCGACTTTACTCTCGCAGTATTCCGACTTCATTCTCGCAGTATTCCGACTTTACTCTCGCAGTATTTCGTCTGTATTCTCGTAGTATTTCGACTTTACTCTTGTAGTATTCCGACTTTACTCTCACAGTATTTTGACTATTCTCATAGTATTCCGATTTCATTCTCGTAGTATTCCGACTTTATTCTCCCAGTATTGCTACTGTATTCTCGTAGTATTTCGACTTTACTCTTGTAGTATTTTGACTGTACTCTTGTAGTATTCAGACTTTATTTTCGTAATATTTTAACTTTATTTTCGTAATATTTAGACTTTATTTTCGTAATATTTCAACTTTATTCTCATAGTATTTCAACTTTACTCTCTAAATATTTAGACTTTATTCTCATATTTCGACTTTATTCTTGAAATATCCAACTTTATTCTTGAAATATTTACTTTAAGTATGTTGCATTTTTCCTAAAAAAAAAGTCAAAGGTCAGTTACTTAATTGGAAGTGATAATGTGTGGCTGACATGCTGGAAGAATTAAAAGGTAATTTTTTTTTTTGGTCAAACTTGTTGCCAGGAGCTTCTGTTATATAGTGTAAATAGAATAGATTAATTGCGTTTAATATGCTGTAGTTTCACAACACTGAGGTTTCATAGTAGCTCTGAGTGTGTGTTGTGAGACTGTAGCCTCGGGCAGCAGATGAAAGCATCTGTCATTTCAGAGGGAAGCAGAATAAAGCAGATCTCGCCCGGCCCGAGGCAAAGAAACACAGAAGACGCTGGAGTCGAGCGATTTGTTTGGAGCGCGGATCTCTCGACGGACCTGTCACCAGATTAATACATCAAACCGAGCGACGGCTCAAATACATATTGTGTTCTTCTGCACACGTTCACCTGCGCTGGATTTCACACTCTTCCTTTCTCTGTCCACCTCTTTGTCTGATTTTCTGGTCTACCTGTAACACTGCCGATCCAGCGATCAGCTTTCATCCGCTTTCATTCGCTCTCTTCCGCCGCACGTCTTCTCTCCTTTCACCCCTCGAGAAAGCGTGTCATTTTCTCATGTACAGCCATTTATCTGCACACAGATGTGAGCTGCATGTTCAGAGTGGTTTTTAGATATATAGCAGATATGGACAAGTATGTGAATATTACAGCACTGCTATTTAAATGTGTATCAGTCCCACTATATGAGGAAACGAGTGTATGAACTTCATCAACATCACTTAAACAGCTTTACACTGTTTCCTTTAATAAAACTATCAGCAGACAAGTCAAGTCAAGTCACCTTTATTTATATAGCGCTTTCAACAATTTGAAACACAGATTGTGTCAAAGCAGCTGCACAGTATTTAAACAGCACAATAGTGTGTAAGTAACGCATTATTGTAAACAATCAATTTTCAGTTAAAGGCAGTTCATCAATGAATTCAGTGATATCATCGTCAGTTCAGTTCAAATAGTATACGATATCGCTGGAAAGTGTCCCCAACTAAGCAAGCCAGAGGCGACAGCGGCAAGGAACCAAAACTCCACAGGTGACAGAAATGGAGAAAAAAAAACTTGGGAGAAACCAGGCTCAGTCGGGGGACCAGTTCTCCTCTGGCCAGACCAAACCAGCACAGAAGACACACACAGAAACTTAAAGATCTTCACTACAAACAACTAAAATAAAAGTTTAACTTGAAGAAATTATGACTTATGAAATTATGAATATCACTGTTACTGTATTGTACAGTAAAATGCACTTGTTAAAGTAGTTTCCATAAAGACATTTTGTAAATGTCCTACTGTAAATATATAAAATCATCATTTTTGATTAGTAATATGCATGGCTAAGAACTTTATTTGGACAACTTTAAAGACCATGAGAATAGATCCATTTGCAGCATTTATTGAGAATCGTCAACAAGCAAGAGTAATCACCGGAAAACAGGAACAACGTAGGAAATCCAGTAAACAGTTCGATACTCAGGCAATGGTCACAATGGTATGTAGCAAGAATCAGAAACGAGATACACAGTCCAGGGTCATACACGGGAAATCCAACACAAGGGAAAACGCTTAGAATTACGACCATAGGGAACGATAAGACTTTGCAAGGTGGCTGTGTGTGTGAGAAGCTTAAATGCAGTCAGTGTGATGAGGTGCAGCTGTGAGCGGTAATCAGTGCAGTGAGAAACAAGGAGCAGGTGAATGCAGTGATTAGTGCAGTGGCTAGTGGGGAATGAAGTCCATGATGTGTAGTGCAAGAGTTTATGATGACAAGACGACCAATACGTGACAGTAGTATTTCGACATTATTCTCGTAATATTTAAACTTTATTCTCGTAATATTTAAACTTTATTCTCAGACAAATTCAACTTGATTTTTAAAAATATTTAGACTTTGTCGTAGTATTTCGACTTTATTCTCGTAATATTTAAACTTTATTCTCATAATATTGAAACTTTATTCTCAGACAAATTCAACTTCATTTTCAAAATATTTAGACTTTGTCGTAGTATTTCGACTTTATTCTCATAATATTTAAACTTTATTCTCATAATATTGAAACTTTATTCTCAGACAAATTCAACTTCATTTTCTAAATATTTAGACTTTGTCGTAGTATTTCGACTTTATTTTTGAAATATTCAACTTTATTCTCAAAATATTTAGACTTTATTGTCGTAGCATTTCCACTTTATTCTCGTAATATTAAATAATATAAGTAAAGATTATGCTCCACAAAGATATTTTGCAAATTCATTCAGCTTTCAGATGAATAAAACAATAATATTAATAATAAAAAAAATTACCCTTATGACTGGTTTTGTGGTCTAGGCTCTCATATTGGCATGTTGTGTTTTTCAATATAATATAGTTCTAGTTATAATACCACTAATATTATATGATATATATGATATAGGAGGTCTTCAATTATTATGTTGTCCAACAAATGTTTGAGAACCACTGTAATAAAGCAGTAATCTAGTTTGATATATTGCATTATGCATACTGTTTCAATCTTATTTTTCAGATTTAGTGCTGTGTACTGTGTAGTCTCCAGTATGCTAGTATTCAGAACACACATCTGAATGTTCCTGTGAAACCCAAGGTACTTATTTTGATATTTTCACATCAATTTATAGCTAAACTGTGGTGTTGCATCAGTATGGAGGTGTTTTGTTTTGATTGGCTTCAGGGAGAATGGATTCTAGTCTCCTCTCACTCCTGCTGTCTTTATCTACCAACGCACACTTCAGATCCTCACGAGCGTTCGGTCAGTCTCCGCCGCAGGCGTTTCAATATCTGTGTGTTTGAAAACATGTGAGTCCTGCAGCAGATGCTGGTGTTCACAGGTCAGCCAATCACAGAAGACTTTAATGATTCCAACCAATCAGAGCTCAGAGCTTAGGCTGAGGTTGTTACATGATTGGATCACCATCTGAAAACAATTGCTGCGTCTCAATTCGCATACTTTCCGTCCTAAATAGTATTCGAAAATAGAATTAGTATGTCCCAAAACATAGTATGCTTAAAAAAGTATTCCAAAGATTCCCGGATGGTCTACTACTTAACTTCGGAATTCGAAGTGCAGATCTCTAACGGCTAATATTGCCCACAACACATTGCGCGGTGAACGAGGATTCGATTAGAACTACAAACACGCATAAAAAGTGTTAAAAAACTACAAACATGGAGGATATGCACGACCAACGGACAGGTAGAGAAAGGGGTTTGAGTGATGAATAATCAATGTGTAACCAGATAAAAAATACATTAATGTTATCCGTGTTATATTTCATGTGCAGCAACATTATGAACTTTTATAATGATAGGTTTGGTCATTAATGTTTAAATGCATAATTTTGCAAACACAAGAGCAGAGTTCTCCGCATGAAAGACTCGTGAAAGAAAGTGCCTCTTCATTTCTCTCTAATACGGTAGGAAAATAAATGAAACAAAATGTATATAAATATTAACTGTGATGATTGACAGGGCAGTTTAAACAGTGACAGGATTCAGGTAACTAAGCAACAGAGCATCCGTTAAAGAAGCAGTTATGACCAAGTAGTATGTCCCAAAGCTTGCCTACTATTCTGCTACATACTCAAAAGTATGTACTTTTTCTTCACAAAAAGAGTACATACTTTTAGTGCATAGTATAATTAGGCGAATTGGGACGCAGCAATTGCTTTCATTTAAACATCGCAGAACGAATGCAAACGTTTTGCATGTGTGCATTCTGATAAAATCATCTTCAGCTCGTGCAGACGAATTACTGAGAAATCTTCCCGAGCGTCTGAGCTGATGCGGTTTCCCAGGTGGGCTCGGCCTCAGACGGTTTCCTGCACAGACGGGAAGACGGTGTGTTGAACTCTTTGTGGTCGTCTTGTGTGTGTGACTCAGCAGCTGCGGGGAAAATAATGCAGGAAATCTGCATCTGTATAAACAAAGCTGAACAGATGTTCAACTACTGCCGTTTTATTGTAGGATTAATCAAGAGATCAATGTGCTTTTGTTTGCTAAATAGAACATTGATAGTGTTAAAGTGTTAACAATAAGAGTAGATGTTGTCCTGCAGCGTTTGTCCTCAAATCAGACCTACACTCTTCAAAATAAAGATGCTTTAAGAGGTTCTTCACAGCGATGCCATAGATTCAAAGAATCATTTTTGGTTCTACAAAGAACTTGCTAATCATGTTAGCAACATGCTAATGACATGCTAGTAACTTGCTAATCATGCTAGAAGCCTTTTAGCAACATGCTAATGACATGCTAGTAACATGCTAGCAATTTGCTAATAATGCTAGAAACATGACAGTAACTTGTCAGTCATGCTAATGTCATGCTAGTAACTTCATGCTAATGTTATGCTAATGAAATGTAAATAGCCTAATGTGCTAAGCATGGAAGAAACATGTTAGCAACATGTTAATTATGCTATAAACGTAAGAAACATTAACACTTTGCTAGTCAGCCTAGAAACATGCTAGCAACTTGCTAGTCAGCCTAGAAACATGCTAGCAACTTGCTAGTCAGCCTAGAAACATGCTAGCAACTTGCTAGTCAGCCTAGAAACATGCTAGCAACTTGCTAGTCAGCCTAGAAACATGCTAGCAACTTGCTAGTCAACCTAGAAACATGTTAGCAACTTGCTAGTCAGCCTAGAAACATGTTAGCAACTTGCTAATTATGTTGGAAACACACTAGCAACTCGCTAATCATGTTGGAAACATGCTAGCAACTTGCTAATAATGCTAAAAACATGCTAGCAGCTTGCTAATCATGTTTGAAACATGCTAATGATATGCTAGTAACTTGTTAATCACGCTAGAATGCTAGAAAAATGTTAGAATCATGCTAACTACATTCTAATCATGCTAACAACATGCTAGCAATTTGCTACTAATGTTAGAAACATGTTAGCAACTTGTTAGTCAGTCTAGAAAAATGCTAGCAACTTGCTAATCATGATGGAAACATGTTAGCAACTTGCTAATGCTAGAAACATGCTAGCAGCTTGCTAATATGTTAGAAACATGCTAATGATAGGCTAGTAACTTGTTAATCATGCTAGAAATATGCCAACAACTTGCTAATCATGCTAGAAACATACTAAACATGCTAGAAAAATGTTAGAATCATGCTAACTACATTCTAATCATGCTAGCAACATGCTAGCAATTTGCTACTAATGTTAGAAACATGACAGTAACTTGCTAATCATGCTAGAAACATACTAAACATCCTAGAAAAATGTTAGAATCATGCTAACTACATTCTAATCATGCTAGCAACATGCTAATCAAAACTTTAAGCTTTTACAGCTGCTTTAAACTTTCAAACTAGGTTTTGTCAAGCCAACCTCCTGACAAACTTGTTCATCTAGTTACTCCGTTGTCTTCTGTAGAGCTGCTTTACAGCGGAAATGTAATTTGTTTCAGAAAATTTCACATTTAAATTTTCCTGTTTAATATTGTGAAGTGGTTGTTAAATCTGCATTGTATAAAGTGCTATAGAAATAAATGCGACTTGACTTAACACACAAGCCTCTGCTGTATATTGGAGTATTTATGAATCACACTGAATCTAGTCTAAATCAGCTAATGATGTGTGTTTGTACTTGTTCACAGACTCTATACTGACTGACTCACATGTGCTGTCCATCTGTGTGTGTTTGTGCTCTTCTCTTCACTCACTTTGTGGTTTTATGTGCTGAAGCTCATTAATGACTCTGAGCATCTAAGTTTATTATTCTAACTTCATTTCTAATAAATACAGCAGCGAGTGTGTTTGTATGAGCGTATGTGAACTGAAGACTGGAGTCATTTGTGATTGCTCAGAAGTTGTTTTTTTATATCTCAGGGGTCTCAGTTATGTTTTATGCATGTATGCTTGTTTCAGATGTTTCTGACCCGATTATCACTACAAAACATGATGCTGTTCCTCAGTGCTTTTGTCTTGTTTTTCAGTTCAAATGTGAGCCTGGACCAAAGCAGTCATAAGGGTAATTTTTTTAAATTGAGGTTTAATACGTTTTTCACTGATGTATAGTTTGTTATGATGGGACAATATTTGGTTGAGATACAACTATTTGAGGGTGCAAAAAAAATACAAATATTGAGAAAATCGCCTTGAAAATTGTCCAAATGAAGTTCTTAGCAGTGCATATTACTAATCAAAATTTAAGTTTTGATATATTTACTGTAGGAAATGTACAAAATATCTTTATGGAACATGATCTTAACTGAATATCTGAATGATTTTTCTAATTCATAAAAGAAAAATCTATCATTTTGACAAAAAATATTTAAAAGAAAAAGCAATTTGGGGAAAAAAACAAAACAGATTTCATAGGGCACCAAGCATAAACTTAAATCTCAAACCATCAACATAAGCATCAGTAAACCTAAAAAAACAATCGCAGCTGCTTAGAAAGGCCTGGTTAACCACCTAAAATACCCTATAACATGATGCTGTTGAGTTTTACACGAAAATCATCAGAAAGCAGCTGAACAGCCCAGAAATGAGCATTTGATTCTGCGACTGTGAGTTGAATCAACTCAAATACTGTACCTAAGTTGTCACTTAGTACAACATAATATTTCAAGTTGACTAAACTTATTTGAGTTGCCTAAACTTAAAATTTTAAGCCAGCCGGGTAACAAATTATTTAATGTTGACTCAACTTGTTATATCTCACAATTCTGACTTTATAACTCGCAATTGCCAGTTTATGTCACACATTTCTGACTTTATTTCTCAGAATTATGAGTTTATATATCGCAATTCTGACTTTATAACTTGCAATTGTGAGTTTATATCTATATGAATTGTGTGTGTTTAAAAGTTTCATGATTTAAATTAATTAAAAATGATTTTTAATTAATAGCTTTTAATTTAACCCTTAAAACAGTCTAAAAAATTAAAACTGGGAATTTGGAAAAAAAAAATAAAGCAGATTTCATAGGGCACTAAGCTTAAACTCTATCCGTTTTGATCAGTACCTCAGAAAGCACTAATTAGTTATTAATACCAGAAAACAAGACAAAAACACCAATCAATAGCTGTCATTAAAAATGAAAAATCTGAGACCTCTACACTGTAAAAAAAAAAAAAAAAATATATATATATATATTGTTCAATTTAAAATAATTACCTGGCTGCCTTAAAATTTTAGGTTCAGTCAACTTTAAATGTTAAGTTGTACTAAGTGACAACTTAGATATTTGAGTTGATTCAACTAAAAATTTTAAGGCAGCTGGGTAACTTACCCAGCTTTTAAGTTTAACAAACCAAAATTTTTGTTAAGTCAACTCAAATGTCACTTAGTGCAACTTAACCTGTCAAGTTGAACTTTAAATTTTAAGGCAGCAAAGTGAAAAATTATTTTAAGTTGACTCAACATATTTTTTATAGTGTAGCTTTCGATTGCAGATTGACAAATCTGAACCCAGTTTGAGACACTGTCAAGATTTCATTTAAGATAACTTCTATGAAAAAAAGTATTTATTTTCTTATACGCTTCATTAATTTGTCATCCGTTGTGAAATCAAATTATAAGTCACGACTGACGGCTTGTTTGCATTCAGTCATAACAGTAGAGTCATTTGTGCTGTCATTAATAACAAGAATAAATGTTAAAATCCATGCTTAAAAATAAAAGAACAATTAAGCTTGTTTTCTCGTTGAATTAAGCTTAAACTAGGCCCTATTCTGCGAATCATGGAATCCAGTCATAAAAAAAAGGAATTTACTGCATAACATGGATAATTTTGGATGAATAAATCAAATAAAGGTCGGTCAAAGAAAGGGTTTATTCACCAGAAACATGTTGCAACAGTATTTCTGAAAAAAAAAATAAATAAAAAAAAAATAAATAAATAAGAGAATCATTTTTTATATATATAAATGAATTAATTAGATATGCTTTTGATTATTAAAATTTAATGGAAATGGAACCCAGACAATTCATAGAAAATGAGAAAAAAAAAAAAAACGCATTTCATGCAGCATTAAAAATTTAATTTTTGTTAAACGTTTAATAAATTGCTGTTAAATTGGGTAAGATTTAAAAGTTTCATAATTTCTATTAATTAAAAATGCTTTTAAATGAATAGCTTTTAATTTAACCCTTAAAACGGAGTCTAGAAAATTAAAACTCTGAATTTGGGAATAGGGCACTAAGCTTAAACTTACTCCGTTTTGATCAGTTCCTCAGAAAACAATGATTAGCAATTTGTACTGGAAAACAAGATAAAAACACTGAGTAAGAAACTTCTTGCTGTGAAATGAATCAATAGCTGTCACGAAAACATTAAAAGTTTGAGATCTCTAGCTTTTGATTGCACTGACAAATCTGAACCCAGTTTGAGACACTGTCAAGATTTCATTTGAGATAACTTCTATGGAAAAAAAATAAACAAATTCTTATAGATATATGCTTCATTAATCTGTTGTGAAATCAAATCATATGTCACGACTGACAGCTTGTTTGTATTCAGTCCTAACAGTAGAGTAATTTGTGCTGTCATTAATAACTCATATCCATAATATCTCTCTCTTATGCTCATACTTCATCAGCAATGCTCTTGAATATGTCAAGGCGATGGAAAAGGGCCAGACGATTACACAGACGCTCAGGTCACGTCAGGTCTGAGGGCAGCGTCCCGATGCAGAATACAAAGAGCGAGTGGACATATTTTGTGTGTGCATGTCCTGAAATGACCTCGCAGGCTCGTGTTATTGTTCAAACCCATCCCAGATCTTGGATCAGATTTCCCTAATCTCTGCCAACAGAAACAGCCCCTCTTTCCCTCTCGCTCTTGCTCCTCACTCCACTAACGCTACAGAAATGACTGACATCTAAAACACTTCCAGAGGCAAAGACAAGCGCATTGACATCCTCGCATTATGTTTTTCCAACACAGCCTCAACTCTGTTTGTCTTGGTTTTTCCCAATCGTTGTGTTCAGGCTTTCATTCGGTGCTCATTAGGACCAGGTCTGACCAAAGTCTGTTTGGGTCTGATGGAGTAATGATTAAAGATGGCTGGACGAGAGCCAGATCTTCAACACAAACTCAATAAGTTCATTCCACTTGAACTAAAGGCCAGTAAATGTTTAACTCACACATAAACAGGGTGTAAATCAGACTGATGACACTCATAGTGATACTACATGAGCATTAATGAGGTTTTAACCACCAACTACACATCTGACTCATCCAGACAATAATAGAAATATATTTGTTTTTTTACCTTGCCTAAAACTTTTTCCGTTATCTATTGGTCCGAATATTGATATAGCTATAATCACACAATATAATTTTAATTTAAACTCAAACAAATCTATTTATTAATGTAAAGTCAAACCCAGTTATTTATTTATGCATGCATACACTTTACACTAAAATCTATTTATGCATGCATGGGTCAGAATATGGATACTTGCACAATATCATTTCTCAAAATGTCAAATCAACATTTACTTATGCATACTTTTCATTGGACAGAATATTGCTACTCGCATAATTTAAAATCAAACCCTTATTAAAAAAAATTGGTATACGCATGCATATAATTTAGAATATTGATACACAATATAATTTGAACTCAAATAGATATTTATTTACTTATGCATTAATAAGTGTACAAAATAATAAAAAAATCAAACCATTATTTATGTACTTATTTATTCCATTTATTATATTTTGCTCATTTTTTTTATATGCATGCATATAATTTAGACTTTAATTTAATTATTCATGCATACTTTTTATTGGTCAGAATATTGATACTCATAGAATATAAATTTAAACTCAAATTAGTATTTATTGACTTATGCATTAATAAATGTACAAAATAATAATAAAACAATTCATTATTTATTTAGTTATATATTTATTTATTTCATCGGACAGAATATTAATACTTATATAAAAAAATCAATTTAATTATATAAACTCAAACAAACTGTATTTATGTCTTTGGTATATGCATGCATATAATTTAGACTTATTATTTATTTAGTTAGTTACATATTTATTCAATTGGAGAGAACATTTATACTCAAATCATTTAAACAAAACATTTTTGTTTTCATGTTTTTATTGTTTTATTGTGTTAGTTGTATTTTTTACTTAATTAAAATAACTTAACAGCAGTATGATTGAGATTAATTGGAATGCACAATGAAAAAACAATTTTTTGAAAATGGTTAAAAATGTTGTAAAAAATATTTTTGCAAATGAACTCTTAAAATACTTGCAGTTATTATTTGGGGGGTGAGCTATTCCTTAATATTTTCACATTGGGGGTATGTAAATTTCAAAACACAAGTATGAATGTTTATTGCACTATTTCTCAGATTTAAATCTATGAGCTCTTGAGTTTTGCAGCATTTTAACTTCCATGAAACCCTGTTGTTGTTGAGTTGCTTTTGTGCAGATCTCATACTAACAGTCCCGCCCTGATGGGTTCTCTCCTCACCACAGACATACAGGACGGTTCACACACCCATTAGTGTTTATGTTGATGGTGTCAGACGGGCGTCAGATGTGTTCCGTGTCTGGAGGTACATTCACACCATCCACACTGGTACTCAGCCTATATTCTGATGTGCTCTCAGTGTTGTTAATATTATAGGCGTCTAGTAATAATAACCTCAAACCATGAACACAAACGTCAGTAGTGAGCTGAAAATCACCTAGAAAACGATTGCAGCTGCTTAGAAAGGCCTGGTTAACCAGCTAAAATACCCTACAACATGATGCTGTTGAGTTTTACACAGGAAAATCATCAGAGAGCAGCTGAAGAGGCCAGAAATGACCATTTGATTTTGACTTGACAACTGATTTGTAAAAAGCACTTGATAAAAACAACAACAACAACAACAACAAAAAACAATATGTTGAGTCAACTTAATTATAATAATTTGTTACCTTGCTGCCTTAAACTTAAGTTCAGTCAACTCAAATAAGTTTAGTCAACTTGAAATGTTAAGCTGTACTAAGTGACAACTTAGATATGAGTTGACTAAACTAAAATCTTAAAAGCCGGGTTTGCTACCCAGCTGCCTTAAAATTTTAAGTTGAATCCACTCAAATATAAATACCCTATAACATTTTGCTATTGAGTTTTACACCGGAAAAACATCAGAAAGCAGTTGAAGAGGCCAGAAATTAGCATTTGATTCTGTGACTCAACTTACAATTGATTTGGAAAAAAACACTGTAGAAAAAAATAAAATAAAATTGTTGAGTCAGCTTAAAATGTTACCCTGCTGCCTTAAACTTTTAAGTTCAGTCAACTCAAATAAGTTTAGTCAACTTGAAATGTTAAGCTGTACTAAGTGACAACTTAGATATGAGTTGACTAAACTAAAATTTTAGTTTGTTAAACTTAAAAGCCGGGTTTGCTACCCAGCTGCCTTAAAATCTTAAGTTGAATCAACTCAAATATAAATACCCTATAACATGATGCGATTGAGTTTTACACAGGAAAGAAAAGCTGAAGACGCTGAAGAGGCCAGAAATTAACATTTGATTCCGACTCGACAATTGATTTGAAAAAAGCTCTGTAAAAAAAACAAAAAGAACACAATTTGTTGAATCAACTTATAATGATGTTACCCTGCTGCTTTAAACTTTATAGTTCAGTCAACCCAAATAACTTCACTCAACTTGAATTCAACTTTTAAGCTTTACTAAGTGAAAGCTTAGATATTTAATTTAACTAAACAACACAAGTTGAATCAACTGAAACATTTAAGTTGTCACTTAGTACAACTTAACATTTCAAGTTGAACTAACCTTTTTTTTAGTTGACTGAACTTAAAATTTTAAAGCAGTTGGGTTACTAATTATTTTAAGACTCATATTTTTTTACAGGGAGTTTGATGACGTTTATAAACAAAAAATATAAACTCGCAATTCTAACTTCTCGCAACTGCAAGTTTGTATCTAGCAATTTAGATTTTTTATCTTGCAAGTCAATTTTTTTTACACTTTTTAAACTTAGTTCTCTTAAAATGAGTTCTTTTATTTTAATATTTATTTTTATTATTTACTTTTTTTAAATTATCTAATAATTTTTTTTTATCTATTAATTTTTTGTTTTAATTTTTTATTCCAAAGCACTTTGGTCAAAACTTTTGAGCTCTTATTTTAAATATTTACTTTCTATTCAACATATATATTACACTATATTTATACATTATACTAAATAAATAGTCCACTTCTAACCTGTGCTTCTCATTTAGTTTCACTGTTTTAGTCACAGTGCATTCTGGGATTGTTTTCTGTAAAGTTACATTCTGTGACTTCTCTAAATGAGGTCAAAGCGAGAGGTTTGGTGCGTAGTTCGTCTGTGAGGTTGGTGCTGATGGTTTGTTGGTTAAACTGGAGCAGGCGGGCAGTCTGAGTCTGTGTCTTTAAGAAGCGGGTGGGTTTGTGTGTCTGTAAATCTGCTGAGATCAGCACAAACACAGCCCTGAGATCACAGCGGGTCAAAGCTGCCACTCGACGACTGCAGAGAGACACAGAGAGAGCTTGAACGGGAAACTCTGACTCGTGTCACGACCTCTCATATCTTACGTTGTTTCTTTATCACATGACGTGGATGTAAACACAATTATGCATGAAACTAAAAGACTGTAACAGCACCTTGAGTTCAAAACACAAACATAATTAATGTTGTTTACGTACGATGTGCAACTGCTGTGTTTATTTGAAAGGTTCAGGGTTCAAAACAACTGAACAGCATCCCTTACCACAGAAAACCATTTAGACTCATGCCTTGGTTTGTACAAAAGCATGAATCATATGTAAAGTAATGCACTTACTATGGAAGCCCATGCCATTATCTCTGGAAGATGTTTTGTAGCATTTCTGCTCATGCTTAAATGCTAGAAAAAAAATTAATTTCTCTCATGAAATTGCTAGTGAATTTAACAACACGTTTTCAAGTAAAGCTAAACAATTCTTGGTAGCTTTTAGTAAGATGTTCTTAAGTAATGCTTACTTTTAATTATATCATTTTAATTGCATTTGCCAGTTTTCTGAATCAATGTATTAAAAAATAAATAAATAAATAAATAAAACACATACAAAAGTATCTGTATCATCTCTCAATCCTTGTAAAATTTTTGTCTCAAATTTAAAACATATGTATTCATTTTTAATAATAAATATATGCAACCAGGGATATTACAGTTATCTAAATCTGAACTGTAAAAAAAAATCTTGAAATAAAATAAATGTGAACTAAAAAAAATTATATAAATAAACAAAAAATAAATAAAACAAATTTTATTTGAGCTACTTTTTACATTTCCTTTTAGTTTTACTTGATGTACTAAAATAACAGTTTGTTTTATTTACAACTTAAAACATGTTTTTTATATACAGTAATAAAAAAAAATTATATATATATAT
>NC_133381.1:2405041-2422100 GCF_049309525.1 Garra rufa | reverse complement strand
AGTCCATAAAAAAATCTTGAAATAAAATAAATGTGAACTAAAATAAAGTAAAAATAAATAATTAAGTTTAAATTGATGTACTAAAATAAATAAAAACCTAAAATTAAAGACTATACACAAAACTAATAAAAATGTATTAATATAAAAAAATATATATATATCGTTTTTCAGAAATATATGGGTTACTGTAATTAAACTGAACCCATAAAAAACCTTGAAATAAAATAAATGTGAAAAAAGGAAAAAAAAAATTGTAAATAAACTAATTTTATTTAAGGTACTTTTCACATTTCCTTTCCTTTTTGAACTTGATGTACTAAAAAAACTACAATAAATAAATACATACAAATATATTTAAAAAAATAAAATTCAAAATTTCAATAAAAGGTTACTAAAACAACACTGGAACATTTGTAAAGCTGCAGTT
Organism: Garra rufa; assembly: GCF_049309525.1. Taxonomy (NCBI): domain Eukaryota; kingdom Metazoa; phylum Chordata; class Actinopteri; order Cypriniformes; family Cyprinidae; genus Garra; species Garra rufa. Next base: position 2,421,673 of record NC_133381.1, on the reverse strand, counting down.
GCTTTCAGTGTCATTTAAGCATCTTTCATGAGAAAACGGATGTAAATGCACACACTTCTAATCTCGGCCAAGTCTTATATCTTTAACAACATCTTTACAAAAGCTGACAGAGTGAGTATCAGACACATATCAGCATTAATGAGAGATTATGGAGTCTCACACCTCTGATATCAGATGAACAGGAGGAAACACTCAAGAGTTTGAGAGGAGTTTCCCAGCAGCACCTGGGTTTGAGCGAGAGGTCAGAGAGCGGCTCATCTGTTGAGAGGATCTGTCAGAGAGACGGCAGGACAATAGACGCTCACAGCTGCACTCAATAATGCGCTCCGGCTTTTATTAGAGAAAAAACACAGAAACACGTCCTCCTTTACAATACAGCAGAACTGACAACTTTCACAGTGTCACAGAGTGCAATGGTCCAGATGGAGAAATCCTGATCATTTTCTCCACAGGGAATTGATTTTAATGATAAATTATAAATTAGGGATGCGACGAATGTTTGGCTGAAATCATTCAGCCGAAAATGGCAAAAAAAGCTCTTTTGGGGTGTTAATAAGTGAAATGCCAAATAAATGATAGCGAACATTTAAAGCATTTAAAACTGTCTGAGGAAGACGCAATAATCATTCCAAGCAGCAGAAGCGCATCGCATGTCTTCATGAGAAGAGAAAGGTTACTGTATGATGACTGAAATCATCCATTAGTCAATCAACTCCAGAACGTTCTGTTGTCTAATACACCAGACACCAATTGTGTTTATTCTGACAGCAGCTCCTTAGCCAGGGTTCAAAGACCAAAGATGACAATCATTCACAAATCTGCTGCTGCCAGCAAAAACTAGGACTGAGCTCTTCTTGTGGGTTTACCACTAAATAAAAGACAACATTCAGAAATGTTAGTATTGTCATTTTACTGTTGTCCTGTCAAAAAAAAAAAAAAAAAAAAAAAAAAAAATCATCATCCCAACAGCTGTATTAATACATTTATTCTAACATTCTCCTTTGCTCAGCAAGACTGCATTTATTTGTACATTAAAAACACATGCCTGATTCAAGAAGGGGGTCTTAAAAATGGCCAAAGAATATTATTTCACTAACTTATTCATTTTAAGTTAAATTGTGGTTTGTTGGTAGGCTATGTCTACTGGAATGTTAATGTTCAGTGTTAAATAAATATTTTTAAATTAATGTTTTGTAATTTATCTTTTTCTTTAAAAAGCAAGACAACTGCAAAAAGCAAATACTGGCTATTTAATTCATGCAATGGTAAAAAAAAAAAAAAAAAAAAAAGGCAAAATACATACACAAAATACAAAAAAAAAATTTAGTTCGGCTTCGGCCAAGAATTTTCATAGCGGTGCATTCCTACTATAAATGTTTAAAGACAAACGTGCTGTGAGCTCTGAGGCTGTTAATCTGTGGTATTTGCTTTAGTTCAAGCCACATTATTTCAACTCATTTGTTAAAATAATCAAGTTTAACAGCAGGAGGAAAAATATACATATACAGTGCCTTGCAAAAGTATTCACACCCCTACTTTTTTCACGTTTTGTTGCAGCCTTACGTTAAACTGCTTTAACAAAAATGTACAGATAATGTACTTCACCCCCTTGTCATCCAAGATGTTCATGTCTTTCTTTCTTCAGTCGTAAAGAAATACAATTTCTCTCCATATAGTGGACTTCTATTGTTCTGAGTTTGAACTTCCAAAATGCAGTTTAAATGCAGCTTCAAAGTAGTTTAAATGATCCCAGCTGAGAAAGAAGGGCCTTATCTAGCAAAAAACGATCAGTTATTTTCTAAATAAATGCAGTTCATATGCAGCTTAAAAGGACTCTAAATGATTCCAGGGTCTTATCTAGTGAAATGACTGTTTATTTTCTAAATAAAAATTACAATTTACACACTTTTTAACCACAAACGCTCGTCTTGTCTAGCTCTGTGTGCACCCAGCTCAAGACAGTTAGGGTATGTCGAAAAACTCCCATCTTATTTTCTCACTTTGTAAACACTGGGTCGGTACTTTTGCAGCGATGTAGGATGAATTTGAAATTGGAGGAGAAAATGAGACAGGATTTTTTTGACATACCCTAACTGTCTTGAACCAGATTGCACAGAGTGCGCATCACAGAGCTAGACAAGATGAGCATTTGTGGTTAAAAAGTGTGTAAATTGTAGAAAATAAACAATCATTTCACTAGATAAGACCCTTATTCAAGACCCTGGAATTGTTTAGAGTCCTTCGAAGCTGCATATGAACTGCATTTTGGAAGTTCACCCTCATGGGCACAATAGAAGTCCACAATATGGAGAAAATTCCTGAAATATTTAAAAATAAATAAATAAATAAATAAATAAATAAATAAATAATTAAATAAAATATATATATATATATATATATATATATATATATATATATATATATATATAGTTTGGACACATTTGACAATGTTTTTTTTTTTAAAGTCAAATATTAATTAAAAAAAACAAAACAATATACTTTATTTTATTTTTAAATACAAATTGTGCCAAGGAATGATTCTGTTTGTTTTTAAGAAAAACTAAAAGTAAAAAAATTGTTTTTCTTAAATACAAACTGGGAATCATTCCCTGGCACAATTTGTATTTATTTCGAATAAACCAAAAACTAATAAAAATTACAAAAACGCACAGTAAAAAATATGATGCAAACACTTTTCGTTCAAATTGCGAATTTTATAAATAATCACTAAGAAACCGAAAATAACAATAAATGTGACATTTTTATATTGACAAAATGTATTTTCTAGTAACTTGTTCTCCAATAATTTTTTATCTACAGCTTGGAAAAATCATGTTTTACAGTGCACCATAAAATGACTAAAACTTCAACTGAATTATAAATGTAAACAAAACATAAAAATAAAAATTATTCCAAAAATGTGGACAGGCACTATTACGTTCTCTAAACATACTTTGTTACAAACTTGTAAATTCAGTTGTTTAGTTGTTCATTTACCAGCTAGTTTCCACTGCTTCAAATGTCTCATCCAATCAAATTTTAGAGCCAGAATGATCGGTTTATAATATGATGCTTGAGATGCATTTCTCTCTGTAGGCTCATGTTATCGTATATCACCACACAGCCACAAAAACAATTTCCTAATTCTGCTGAAGACTGACAAATGAATGTGTATTTATATTCTCTGTGCATTTGCTGGTGAGAAATTCATGACTCGTGAAACATCTCACACGCCTCTTGCTGCTCACAGCAGCTGAACAGATCAAACTATGAGACTAAAGCCATCCGTCAAGCTCTAGTGAAAACTGGAAATAACCTGCTTTTTATTTTTAGTAATGTGCAGGATCTAATCCCAATCCTAGCGTTCGCTGAGAACAAACAGGATGCACAATTGCCATATTTATACTTCATTCATGGAACGGTTTCACTGAAACATTTTAGTTTGATGTCCGTCTAATGTTTTTTAAATTTTGCTGTTTCAGAGAGCATTCAAAAGTAAGTTCCCGTGATGTTTGAAAAATTATCAAATGCAATGTTCCTGTAACATTTGCGACTTCAAGTATTGCGCCTCATTCTCGCAGTATTGCAACTGCATTCTTTGCGTTCTTGCAGTACTGCAACTGCGTTCGAGAAATATTGTGACTCCATTCTCTCAGTATTGCGACTATATTCTCGTAGTAATCCGACTTTCTCACAGTATTGAGACTTTATTCTTGTAGTATTGCCACTGTATTGTGACTCCATTCTCGCAGTATTCTGATTTTATTCTTGCAGTATTGCAACTGTATTCTTGCAGTATTGTGACTCCATTCTCTCAATATTCCGACTGTATTCTCGCAGTATTCCACCTTCATTTCCGCAATATTGCGCCTCATTCTCACAGTACTGAGAGTTCATTCTCGCAGCATTGCGCCTCATTTTCGCAGTATTCCAACTGTATTCTCGCAGTAATTGTGACTTAATTCTCACAGAATTCCACCTTCATTTCCACAATATTGCGCCTCATTCTCGCAGTATTGCGACTGTATTCTCTGAGTATCGCGACTTCATTCTCGCAGTATTGCGACTGTATTCTCTGAGTATCGCGACTTCATTCTCGCAGTATTGCGACTCCATTCTCGCAGTATTCCGACTGTATTCTCGCAGTATTCCACCTTCATTTCCGCAATATTGCGCCTCATTCTCACAGTACTGCGAGTTCATTCTCGCGCCTCATTTTCGCAGTATTCCAACTGTATTCTCGCAGTAATTGCGACTTCATTCTCGCAGTATTCAACCTTCATTTCCACAATATTGCGCCTCATTCTCGCAGTATTCAACCTTCATTTCCACAATATTGCGCCTCATTCTCGCAGTATTCCACCTTCATTTCCACAATATTGCGCCTCATTCTCGCAGTATTCCACCTTCATTTCCACAATATTGCTCCTCATTCTCGCAGTATTCAACCTTCATTTCCACAATATTGCGCCTCATTCTCGCAGTATTCCACCTTCATTTCCACAATATTGCGCCTCATTCTCGCAGTATTCAACCTTCATTTCCACAATATTGCGCCTCATTCTCGCAGTATTCCACCTTCATTTCCACAATATTGCGCCTCATTCTCGCAGTATTCAACCTTCATTTCCACAATATTGCGCCTCATTCTCGCAGTATTCCACCTTCATTTCCACAATATTGCGCCTCATTCTCGCAGTATTCCACCTTCATTTCCACAATATTGCGCCTCATTCTCGCAGTATTCCACCTTCATTTCCACAATATTGCGCCTCATTCTCGCAGTATTCAACCTTCATTTCCACAATATTGCGCCTCATTCTCGCAGTATTCCACCTTCATTTCCACAATATTGCGCCTCATTCTCGCAGTATTCCACCTTCATTTCCACAATATTGCGCCTCATTCTCGCAGTATTCAACCTTCATTTCCACAATATTGCGCCTCATTCTCGCAGTATTCCACCTTCATTTCCACAATATTGCGCCTCATTCTCGCAGTATTCCACCTTCATTTCCACAATATTGCGCCTCATTCTCGCAGTATTCAACCTTCATTTCCACAATATTGCGCCTCATTCTCGCAGTATTCCACCTTCATTTCCACAATATTGCGCCTCATTCTCGCAGTATTCCACCTTCATTTCCACAATATTGCGCCTCATTCTCGCAGTATTCCACCTTCATTTCCACAATATTGCGCCTCATTCTCGCAGTATTCCACCTTCATTTCCACAATATTGCGCCTCATTCTCGCAGTATTCCACCTTCATTTCCACAATATTGCGCCTCATTCTCGCAGTATTCCACCTTCATTTCCACAATATTGCGCCTCATTCTCGCAGTATTCCACCTTCATTTCCACAATATTGCGCCTCATTCTCGCAGTATTCCACCTTCATTTCCACAATATTGCGCCTCATTCTCGCAGTATTCCACCTTCATTTCCACAATATTGCGCCTCATTCTCGCAGTATTCCACCTTCATTTCCACAATATTGCGCCTCATTCTCGCAGTATTCCACCTTCATTTCCACAATATTGCGCCTCATTCTCGCAGTATTCCACCTTCATTTCCACAATATTGCGCCTCATTCTCGCAGTATTCCACCTTCATTTCCACAATATTGCGCCTCATTCTCGCAGTATTCCACCTTCATTTCCACAATATTGCGCCTCATTCTCGCAGTATTCCACCTTCATTTCCACAATATTGCGCCTCATTCTCGCAGTATTCCACCTTCATTTCCACAATATTGCGCCTCATTCTCGCAGTATTCAACCTTCATTTCCACAATATTGCTCCTCATTCTCGCAGTATTCAACCTTCATTTCATTCTGGCAATATCGCGACTTCATTCTCGCAGTATCGCGACTGTATTCTCGTAGTATTCTGGCTTAATTCTCGTAGTACTTTGACTTTAAACTTTATTCTCGTAATTTCAACTTTAATCTCAAATTATGATGACTTTAATCTCGTGGCACTAAAACGCAGTCGTATCTTAGTAATGCATTACACCCAACACTGGTGTGGCATTTTGGGCGCTTCAAAACTTTTTCCAAATGATTTAATTGATTCAAAGATTCGAATAGCTTTGTTTCTCCCATCACAAATTTTGAGCCTGTTTTAAACAAGCTTTTTTTCAGAAGCCAGAAAAAAAACACTCAAAAAACCACTGACATAAGGATGAAGTTACTTGAAGTGCTAAAATGCAACTCATTAATGGGTTTTGTCCTACAAAACATTTAGTCAATGCATGTCAGATCATGTGCAAGTGATCATGCACACGATCAAACACTGACGCTGCATGTGTGTACTGTATGCTGCCTGACGTTTAACACTCCATGTCAGGGGTTTGTTCGAACACTAAACACTACGAGCACTAGTACTTTTGATGGCCGACTTTACAAACAGCCTTGACTGTCCTTCTCTCCGTTTCTCTGTGTTTGAGATGTTGCTCTTGGCTCTCCGCCGAGCTCCGGCTTTCACCGTTTCAGCCCGTGATTGTTTTTCTAGCGTTTTCACTCTTTGGCTCTTGCGTTTCAGGCCGGACTCCAGAAAAGATTTGTGCTGAGAGAGACACACAGCTGCCACCTCTGAACCGTGGATAGAGTTTTTCTGTTTTCATTTATTCCTAGCTATTATTACCCCGTTTATAACCTGGGTTCAGGGAGTCTATCTGGCCTTAATTCTGGGGTTTTAGATTCGCTCTTGTACCTTTGTGTTGCAGCAATCAAACAAACCGAATCTACCGGCAGAACCAAACAATCCGCCTTACCGCAAAATCCCTGTACAAGTTTAACTGAAGTGCACTTGTTTATGTTCTGTTCATCACATTTAGTGAATCAAATGACAGAGAAAAGACATTTCGACATGTTCAAGTATGACTGGAGTGTCCTAATACTCATATTGAGTGTGTGAGAATAAAAAAAATACTTGCATATTTTACATATTTGTTATATAACAATATCTAATAAACGTATACTAATATAAATAAGACATAACTGTAATTTTATTTTATTTATCCTGCTCTGACACATTCCTGTCTGTCTATATTAATCTGACCCCTGCACCCATAGATGACCTTTGACCTTTGTGAGCATGTGTCTAAACAACCAGCTGCTTTTTATTTTTATAAATCCAACTTTTTTTCAAAGGTTTAGTGATTTAGTTTGTCATTTTTATAAGCAATGTTTATAGCTTTTATTCATATATTCACAATATTTCGACTTTATTCTCGTAATATTTCACCTTTATTCTCATTGCATTTCACCTTTATTCTCGTAATATTTCGACTTTCTCATAATATTAAGACTATATACTTGTAGGATTTTGACTTTATTCTTGTAATATTTCGACTTTATTCTCGTGTTTCTACTTTATTCTCGCAGTATTCCGACTTTATTCTCGTAATATTTTGACTTTATTCTCGCAGTATTCCGACTTTATTCTCGCAGTATTCCGACTTTATTCTCGCAGTATTCCGACTTTATTCTCGCAGTATTCCGACTTTAGTATTCCGACTTTATTCTCGCAGTATTCCGACTTTATTCTCGCAGTATTCCGACTTTATTCTCGCAGTATTCCGACTTTATTCTCGCAGTATTTCAACTTTATTGATGCAATATTTCGACTTTATTGATGCAATATTTCGACTTTATTCTCGCAATACTAAGACTATTCTCAGAGCAGTTTTTGTATTTTCTCTCTTTTTTTTTTTAGTTAAATTTTTCATGTGTTTTGGTCATTAGTCATTTAGTTAACTATAATAACCCTCCTCCAGGCTTCATGAAAATACATTTGACACTCATAATCTTGGACGTCTACAAACACAGGCTGACACTAAACCCAGATGCTCAAAACCAGTCAAGGAGCAGCATTTAATGCACGTTTAGTGTTTTTCTCCGGGTTCAAGAGTTCATGAGTGGATCCGTGTAGTTTGTCCTGTGCTGTTAACCACTTGACGCCACTCTGCCAACCCAGTTTGGTTTGGGGTGAACGACCATGATGTGTAGATCATAAAACCCCAGGCTGAGCGCGGTTCAGCACAAGGTCACGGCACGCACTTGCACACTTACGGCCAAACACAGATAACGGCTGAGTCCAAATGCTTTAAAAACATCTAACATGGAGACCACAATCACTGCGTCTGATGCTAAACTAACATTTTCTAAGGGAAAACTCTTTCCACAAGAAGGAAAATCACAAATGGGGTCTGTTTAATATCTCATATGAGTAATACCTTTCTTTGAGACAGAAGTGATTTCAACTGGAGACTTTTTCTGAATTTAACGGCCTCTCAGATGTTTCTTCTGAGTAAAGTCTCCAGTAATCTCACAGGAGAGTCTCAGATGAGCTCAGATTGAGACAATAATGTCTGTAATCAAAACACAGATATCAGAATGGATTTTTTTTAGGAGAAACATCTGATAAAAAGCTGATAACTATAGTAAAATGAAATGAGATCACATGGAGACTTCTGGAGATCTGCTTTTTTAGATGTTTTTCCTAACTTTACCCGATAATCTCCTCAAGAGTCTCAGATGACATCTCAGTGTCTCAATCTGTGCTCTGATTTGATCTTAATGTCTGTAATCAAAACTCTTGAAATGAAACTTCTTTCATCAAACTGAGAAGATCAAATGATCTTAATTTTATAGTTCTATTCTACTGTACAAATACTAATGACTCAGGAATTTGAGAAACATCTGAGACAAAGTTGATAGAGGTAAATAAAGTGAGATCAAATGGAGACTTTCAGAAACCTGCTTCTCAGATGTTTCAACTGAGAAAAAGACACACCTGTTTCCTCTAGATTTTCAGAACAGAGCTCAAAAATGTCTCAAACTGTGCTCAAATTCATCTGCAATCAAAACTCAAAGATCTCAAAATGAACATTTTATCAAATTGAGAGGATCAAATGATCTTAATTTTAATTTTATAGCTCTATACTCTAACTGTATGACAACTATTGAATTACTTGTAAAATTCATGGGGAAAAATAAAAACAGACACGAGAAACATCTGAGACAAAGTTGATACAGATAAATGAAGTAAGATCAGATGGAGACTTTTGGAGACCTGCTTCTCAGATGTTTCTCCTGAGAAAAAGACACACCTTTCTGTTTTTATTTTGCCTCAGGAATTTTATGAGAAACACCTGAGACAAAGTTGAGACATACAGATACATAAAGTGAGATCAAATTGAGACCAGCTCAGATGTTTCTCCTGAGAATTTCTCCAGGAATTTCACGATAAACATCTGAGACAAAGTTGATAGATACAGATAAATTAAACGAGATCAAATGGAGGCTTTCAGAGACCTGCTTCTCAGATGTTTCTACTGAGAAAAAGACACACCTGTTTCCTCTAGATTTTCAGAACAGAGCTCAAAAATGTCTCAAACTGCTCAAATTCGTCTGCAATCAAAACTCAAAGATCTCAAAATGAACTCATGAAACATTTGATCAAGACACATCGGTCTCCTCTAGATTTTCAGAAGAGATCTCTCAAGAATGTCTCAAAGATCAACATTTTATTCATCAAATGATTAATTTTAAGAAAAACATCTGAGACCAAGTTGAAAACTGCAGGTAAATAAAGTGAGTTTAAATGGAGACTTGGAGAGATCTCAATATGAACTGCTCCACATTCATTTTACTGGATGTGATTTGGGTTTTTCTTTATGTTTGGAGAAACATCTGAGACCAAGTTGATTCAATGAGCTCCATGAAGTCTTCTGAGATACAGAAGAGAAACCTCTAAGCTATAGCCTTTTTCTTATTCATTCATGTTTACGTTTTGAATGCTAAAGTGAAATTGTTTGTTTTAAACTCTCTGACCTGAACTTCTTCTGCACTGATGACAAATTTTATGAGAAACATCTGAGACAAAGTTGATAACTACAGGTAAATGAAGTGAGATCAAATGGAGACTTTAGGAGTAATGCTCAGATGTTTCTCCTGAGATTTTTAGAAAAGATCTCAAAAATGTCTCAAACTATGCTCAGATTTGTCTGCAATCAAAACTAAGATCTCAAAAAAAAAAAAAATTTATGAAAAACATCTGAGACAAAGTTGCAGAACTGCAAAAACTGCAGGTAAATAAAGTGAGATCAAATGGAGACTTGAAGAAACATCTTGGGTTTTCTCTTTATGTTAGGAGAAACATCTGAGACCAAGTTGATACAATGAGCTCCATGAAGTCTTCTGAGATACATGAGAGAAACCTCTAAGCTATAGCCTTTCTTATTCATTCATGTTTACGTTTGGAATGCTAGTGAGATTGTTTGTTTTAAACTCTCTGACCTGGACTTCTCCTTCACTGACGACCAGCACAACATCTAGTTTTCTGTTTATCTTGTTTTTATCAAACGCACAAAATATTTACTCAGTAACAGTTAAAATGATTGATTTGGTATTACGCTTCGCAAAGTGGCGTATCCTTGTGGAATTATTAACAAATACACGTCCGCACGCTTGACAAAACAACTCTGCCTCGTCTCGGTTTACACAATCCCTCGGGCGAGTATCGCTGAGAGAACCGTGAACCCCTGCTGGACAAACAAATAAATTTGTCCCATGTGGCGTCCGACCAGATCACGTTTCTCCACTGCTGTTTGTGATCTGCGGCGGAGTAATTAGCCTCGTCCAAAGGAAAAAAAAAAAAAAACAGCTGAAAGAAAGTTAAAAATAAAAAGTCTAAGCGAGCTCAATCGAAGCCGTCCTGTAAAGAGAAAGTCAGCAGAGGTTGTGGGACTGTGTCAGTCACACATGAGAGACGTTTAGTGTTGGGTGGACACTAATGATTAACCCAAACCTCTGGACACAAGCCAAACGCATTCATGCTGATTTTACCCCCCGGCGTCAGGAAAATCACCGTCACACGCCTTTGTTCCCGACTCTGAGAGAACACTGACGCTCTGTTCCTCCGGGAACCAGTTTCTTTACATTGTTGTTTTTTCTTTTTAAGCATAAAAAGCACTTTAGCTGCCAGAGTGAAACTACAGGTTTGTGGCAATCACTGCAATGCAGAAAGTGCAAAAACAGCTCGAAAGTAGAAGAGTTTTGCTAAGATTAAACTTGTGGAGATGTGACACTTATCTGATTGCACTTTTGGTAACTACTTTTAATGCATTTTTATGGTCATTATTATAATTTATGCAATTAGGCCAAAAGTTAGGCATCTAAGGCGGCCATGTTTTGAAATTCATCGACAGACACTATTAACTTTAAGTTTTTTGATCGATTTTGACTGATAATAACCTTTTGGGGAGTTTATAATGATGAGCACAAACTACTTTCAATGCATTTCTAACATCCATTAATAAAGATGAGTTTATAATGCCAGTAACTTGCTAATCATGCTAGTAACATGCTAATCATGTTAACAACATGCTACTGACATACTAGAAACATGCCAATAATGCTAACAACATGCTAATCATGTTAGCAACATGTTAGTAACATGCTAATGATGCTAACAACATGCTACTGACATACTAGTCATGTTAGAAACATGCCAATCATGCTAACAACATGCTAGTAACTTGCTAATCATGTTAGCAACATGCTAGTAACAAGTTAGCTCACTAATCAAGTTAACAATGCTAGTAACATGCAATCATGCTAGCAACATGCTAGTCATGCTAGTAACATGCTAATCATGCTAACAACATGCTAGTGACATACTAGTCATGCTAGAAACATGCCAATCATGCTAGCAACATGCTAGTCATGCTAGTAACATTCTAATCATGCTAACAACATGCTACTGACATACTAGTCATGCTAGAAACATGCCAATCATGCTAGTCATGCTAGTAACATGCTAATCATTCTCACAACATGCTACTGACATACTAGTCATGCTAGAAACATGCTAGTAACAAGTTAGCTCACTAATCAAGTTAACAAAATGCTAGTAACATGCTAATCATGGCAGCAACATGCTAGTGATGTACTTGTAATGCTAGAAACACGCCAATCATGTTAACATGCTAGTAACAAGTAGCTCACTAATCAAGTTAACAAAATGCTAGTAACATGTTCATCATGCTAGCAACATGCTAGTAACGTGATAATCATGCTAACAATATGCTAGTGACATACTAGTCATGCTAGAAACATGCCAATCATGCTAGCAACATGCTAGTCATGCTAGTAACATTCTAATCATGCTAACAACATGCTACTGACATACTAGTCATGCTAGAAACATGCCAATCATGCTAGCAGCATGCTAGTCATGCTAGTAACATTCTAATCATGCTAACAACATGCTACTGACATACTAGTCATGCTAGAAACATGCTAGTAACAAGTTAGCTCACTAATCAAGTTAACAAAATGCTAGTAACATGCTAATCATGCCAACAACATGCTAGTGATGTACTTGTCATGCTAGAAACACGCCAATCATGTTAACATGCTAGTAACAAGTAGCTCACTAATCAAGTTAACAAAATGCTAGTAACATGTTTATCATGCTAGCAACATGCTAGTGACGTGCTAATCATGCTAGTAACATACTAATAAAATGGCAATCATGCCAACAACAGACTAATGCATGTTAGTAACTTTCTAATCATGCTAGTAACATGCTAATCGTGCTAGCAACATGCTAGTAATGTGCTAATCATGCTAGTAAAATGCTAATGAAATGCCAATCATGCCAACAACAGACTAGAAGCATGTTAGTAACTTGCTAATCATGCTAGTAACATGTTAACAAAATGCTAATCATGTTAAAAACATAAATGTGTTAATCATACTAGCAACATGCTAATCATGCTAGCAACATGCTAGTCATGCTAAAAACCTGCTAGTATTTTAACCATTTTTTGAGGAATAAAATGTATAAAGTCAAGCAAATTATATATGAACAAATCACTTTGTAAAAACCTTCAGGATATAAACAGGAATAAAAATGTAAAGTTTGTTGTGTGTAAGTGCTACTGAAGTGGAGATTAATGGCATTTTGAGAAAACAGCCTTTAAAAAAAATGCATTGTAATTGAAATCTACTGACACAAACAGATAAAGTGCTATAAAAGAAACACTTGACAGTGTCTTTTGGATGTTTTCTGTCCACTACTCTGAAAAAACACTATGAAAAAACAAAAAGCCCAAAATCCCAAACTTCATAGATGCATGAAAAAAAGCATTTTTGCCTCAAGTTGACACTTATGTCTGGTTTTGTGGTCCAGGGTTAATATGATATGATTTACATGTTATAGTACAATGCATTTATTCCAAACAGCTGATCAAGTATGAGAACTGCATTAGTTCTTGGCTTTTTAACGTCTCTGTGATGCCATGACATGGAAGTGGTCTGATTGCCAGAAGAAATACTCATGTTTATCATCCCCTGAAGCCTCTAAACCCATCAGATGTCACAAACTAGAGCCTCGGTCTTTGTTCCACAGGTCACTAAATGCACTAAAGTCAACGAGAGCTAATCTCGGCCATCTGACTCGTCCGGCCCTCGAGGGAAGATGCCAGCTCTCCGGAGGACAGATAATGAGTTATTGTCTGAAGCAGCGACGGCATGGAGGAGCTTATCGCAGTCTCCTAATCCCGTCAGAGCCTGAGAATTATGACAGGTCAGCGGTTGCCAAAACAATAGTCTTACGTCTGGCTATCCTACGATTATTTACAGCGAGTCTTATCTCGTGTTTTGGATAAGCGTTTGCAGCGCTTGCTACTCCAGCTCTCCCCTCACAACAAGACTTTAATGTTGTCATATTTTTTAAAGAAAATATTACAACTCAGCTTGGAATAAATGTGTGCTTTGGCTTTGGTGTGTTAAACAAAAATCTTCATGGGATGTGTAAAGTGCAAGTTTAAAACAAAGGCTTCAGACAGAAAAATGAATTAGAAGATGATTTAGACTGCAACTGTAGACAAAATAAAGCACAGATAGTCAACATGTGTCTATTTTGGACTAAAAAAACAGAAACATCCTGCAATGTTCAGATAGAAGAGCTTTATTAATTATGCTATAAAAGTGACAATGCAAGTAAGGCAAGTGAATAGGGTAAAAACAAACAAACAAACAAACAAAAACTAATAGTCATCACCTTACTTACCCAGTTGATTGATTACATTGATAACTGCAAACATTTTTGTATTACAGGTTTTTTGAAATGTTAGGTTCAGGTCATTATTTCATGAAAAATTCACTAATTTGGATAAATTTCAAGTAGAAAAATCTAAACACTGGATGAAGTTTGTTTTTTTTTTGTTTTTTTTTTACATATTAGAGTCAAATGTTTTTACAGAGGGAATTTTGTGCATCTCAGTTTTGTTACTCTATGATTCAGAAAAAACTTTTTATTTTACTTTTTTGGTGAATAAAATTGATGCAATTGTTGATGCAATTGATTGAAAATCACCTTTAAAGTTGTCCAAATTAAGTTCTTAATGCATATTACTAATCAAAAATTACATTTTGATATATTTATAGTAGGAATTTTACAAAAAATCTTCATGGAACATGATCTTTACTTAATTTCCTAATGATTTTTGACATAAAAGAAAAATCAATAATTTTGACCCATACAATGTATTTTTGGCTATTGCTACAAATATACCCCAGCGACTTAAGACTGGTTTTGTGGTCCAGGGTCACATATTATGATGTAACCCATGTTTTTCTTTATTACAAATTAAATTTATATCTGTAATTAAACTCATATTTTCAGAATCATTTCAGTTGTGCGGCCTAATACTTTTTTGGAACCTGTGATACTTTTTCAGGATTCTTTGACCAATCAAAGGTTAAAAAAAAGCAGCATTTATTTAAAATAGAAAGGTTTTCTAACAATAAGCTACTGTTCAAAAGTTTGGGGGGTTGGTAAAGTGTTATTCTTTCATTTTTTGAAAGACATTAATACGTTTATTCACCAAAGATTTGTAAAATTACTAAAAAGTGATAGCGTAGGTTTACATTGTTAGAAAAGATTTCTATTTTGAATAAATGCTGTTCTTTTTAACTTGTTATTCATCAAAGAATCATGTGACACTTAAGACTGGAGTAACAGTTGATGAAAATATTTTTGCAACTTTTCTGTGGAGATTTATGGCTCAGAGTAGGAGAAAAAAAAACTCATTTTAAGAAAATGGCCTTTAAAAATATGTATTGTAATTCAAATCAGTTGACACAAATAGATAAAGTGTGATAAAAGAAACACTTAACAGTGTCTTTCGGATGCTTTCTTTCCGCTGGTCTTAAAAAAAAAAAAAAAAAAAACTTTATGAAACACCAAAAAGCCCAAAACTTGAAAGGTGCATGAAAAAAAAAAAAAAAAAAAACAGTTTTTGCCTGCAGTGTCTTAAGAAAAAAGCTCTGATTGGAGAATTTAAACTAAATCTGGCAACCACAACCTTGAACACTTGTGTACCTTGTTAGTTACTTTTCATTTAGTTTGGGGTCAGTACAGTTTAATTCTTTTTTTTTTTTATAATTTATATTTTTATTCACCAAGGATGTGTTAAATTAATACAAAGTGATAGCATAGATTTACATTGTTAGAAAATATTCATATTTTGAATAAATGCTGTTTTTTTAACTTGTTATTCAAAGAATCATGTGAGACTTACAAATAAAAATTTAAATTATATTTTAAAGTATATTAAAAAAAAAACATTTTATATTGTAACAATATTTTTGCAACTTCTGTATTTTTGATAAAATAAAAGCTGCCTTGATAAGCATAAGAGACTTTAATATAAAATATCTATAATATATAAAACGTTGTATTTAAGAAGTCTCGGTAACACTTTCTATGAAGCCCCTATTTATAACACATTATAAGGGTATTTCTAAGGCATTATAATAAATGCATAATGCATTATAAGAAACCTTATAATATGTTATACCATCTCATGAATAATCATAAAAACAATTATAATACATTATAATACTTGAGTATTTGAGGTTATAACTTTTAATATTATGATCATTTATAACACACAAATGAACGGCATATTAAATCTTCTTAATTTATAATGGACTATATCATATTACATTTATTTTTTACATTATATTACGTTTTATTTTGATGGTCCCCTAAGTCTATTGACTATAAGCTTAAACTTTCTAACTACATGCCAACTAACACTCCTTAGAGTATTAGTAGGCTTAGGTTATGGTTGGGCTAGGTAGAATGTTCATGTACTTGCAAAGTTACTTATAATATAACATAATAGTTTGTCTTTTGGGGAAGCATCGAAATTTAGTGTTAGCATATATTCAGCATAATAATAATTACTGCTAGCTGACATGCAGTTGCAGAGTTACTTTTCAAAAGCTGTCTGAAGAGTACCATCAAAATCATCAAACTGTAAATATTACACATTTATCTAAACTGATACCTGATCTTAGGGTTCTTTGGGAAATATTTGTATAATTACTTATAAGTGGTCTTTGTATGCTTTAAGTAAAGTGACATGAGAAACATGGCAAGATATGAGACTTATAATATGTTATAACTATGAGGAGGTAATCATTCTCTTAAAAGCTATAACCACAAAAAAAGTACAAATTATAATACATTAAAACTGTTCTTATGAATACTCATGAGAAGATATAACATATTATAAGGTTTTTTATAATGCATTATGCATTCATT
>NC_133381.1:2354745-2404541 GCF_049309525.1 Garra rufa | reverse complement strand
ATATATATATATATATATATATATATATATATATATATATATATATATATATATATATAAAAAATGTAAAGTTTTTGTGTGCAAGTGCTACTGAAGTCAAGATTTATGGCTCAGTGTAGGAGAAAAAAAATCTAATTTTGAGAAAACGGCCTTTAAACATGTATTGTAACTGAAATATATTGACACAAATAGATAAAGTGCTATAAAAGTAACACTTAACATTGTCTTTTGAATGTTTTCTTTCCACTAGTCTGAAAAAATTTAACAGGTGCATGAAAACAGTATTTTTGCCTGCAGTGTCTTGAGAAAAAAAAGCCCTGAATGGAGGATTTTAACTAAATCTGGCAACCACAAACTTAAACACTCATATACTTTGTTACTAACACAAGATAATTCAGTTGCCAAATTAAAATGAAACATTTCAGGGTTTGATGAAATCCATTTAGCACCTTTAACTGAATAAATAAAGGTCATCTGGAGTTGAACCCTGCAGGTCGAATGCGGTTTCTCTTGTGTTTCTGAGTAAAGCTTCTCACTGAATTAGGTCTCCGCAGTGTTTCAAACCTTGATCTAAACTCTGATGAGTATTTCGGTGAAAAACCACCAGCGTTTCACAGTAGGCAACCTCAGCGGCGGCATGCGGAGAGGCCACGGGTTCAACTAAACCACATCTGTCGAGGCCTGCTTGATCACTAAATCGGCTCCACACCTACATAGTGAGCTTTATTTCAAAGGATGTGCAAAGAACGATTACAAGTATATTTTTATGTCACTGTTTCTAAACAGGTTACAGTCAGTCAGTACTGACTTAGATTTCTCAATCAAACAGGTGAATGTTTAGAAGGGTTTAATCCCACATATGAATCATGTTTTGCTTTTTATTTTTCTGGATTGGAACGCAGTACGACTAAAGCAATGACATCATGTGTAGAAAGAGCGTATCCTGTCAATCAAACGATCACCATGGCAACCATCACAGCCAATGAGAAGGTCTGCTGTGTAAATGTGTCAAAATCAGCCTGAGGAGCTCCAGCTGAACTCTTCAACTCTCATGGGCTCTGGTTACAGATTCTTTATAGACCTGCTCAGATTACCACTGGAATAAAAGATCTCATTGTGATGCGAGTTGTGTTAGTTATCACTCGCCGCACCGTACACGCCTTCTGATGTTAAACATGAGTGCGCAGGAAAGATTTTGGACATCTTCGGCATTGTTTTATCTGCTGCGGACTAAAAGCAGCAGGTGTTTTAAAACAAGAATGTCATGCTGGATGAATGAAGGTTGCCAAAAGGTTGAATATACTTTGTTTAGGAGATTTAAGTAAGTTGTGGCAATGCATTATCCTAATTATTTTAATATTTTTAATAAATATCTAGTAGTTTATCTTAATTTTTTTATTATTATTTTTATATAATATTTAGTCATTTTCAGGTTGTGGCAGTGCACTACAACATTTTATCTTATTTATTTATTATTTGTATATTTTTAATAAATGTTAAGTTGTTTTCGGTTGTGGCAGTTCAATACAACATATTTGATCTTTATTTTATTTTTTATTTATTTATTATTTTTAGATTTTTAATCAATATTTAGTCATTTTCAAGTTGTGGCAGCGCACTACAACATATTTAATCTTAAATATAGTTATTTATTATTTTATATAATATTGAGTAGTTTTCAGGTTGTGGCATTGCACTACAACATATTTAATCTTAATTATTTTTATTTTAATATTTTTAATATTCAGTCATTTTCAGACTGTGGCAGTGCACTACATCATTTTATCTTTATTATTATTATTTTTTAATATAATAGTTAGTCATTTTCAGGTTGTGGCAGTGTACTACAACATTTTATGTTAATTATTTTTATTTATTATTTTATATAATATTGAGTAGTTTTCAGCTTGTGGCAGTGGACTACAACATATTTAATTTTTTAGTTTATTTATTATTTTTATATATTGAACAAACATTTAGTGGTTTTCAGTTTAAAACTATTTTTACTAACTATAAAGAAATAACTAAAAAGAAACACCATGTCACATTAAAACATGACATTAAGTAGAAAAACTGAAATTGTATTTTCTTGTCATTTTCTTTACAATAAATATTTATTTTTATTATTATTATTTATTAATGGGCATTTCATTTGTAAATATTTAACCAATTTTATTTAAAGTTTCAGGAAATCCACTGCTGAAAAGGCATTTTTTTTTTTATAAAAGTTCATGATGTTTTCCAAAGTCAAAGAGTAATCAAGGGAAATAATCCTGATCTCAGTTTCCGTAATTATGATTTCTGCCCTAATGGAGCAGCTCTGATCTGTAGATGAGAAGTGTCTCGTATCGCAGTAATCAACACGCTGGTGTCCAGGTGGAGGTGAGGTGGTGTTGCGCCACAGCTGTCAGGACCTGCAGGAGGAGGAGACGAACGGCTCCACAATCTTGTTTATGGCCATCAGGGCTTGGCTGCAGCCGCTCAGCCGATTGTTTGAGGAGCTCTGGACGACGGCCAAGCGAGAGGAGGGCGATACGGGGGAGGACGGGAAAGAAAACAAAACGTTTCATTTGTGAACTAGCAGGGAAACAGGCTCGACTGTCAAAAGCAATAGTTTATTAGCTAAATTAAATGTTCGAAATGAATGATCCTGAAATCTGCTGATGCATTTCTGCTGCTGTTATTGAACACACACACACAGGTTTACATGTTTTATGGGGACATTCCATAGGCGTAATGGTTTTTATACTGTACAAACCGTATTTTCTATCGCCCTAACCCTACCCTACACCTAAACCTAGCCCTCACAGGAGATTGTGCAAACTTTTACTTCCTCAAAAAAAGTCATTGTGCATGATTTATAAGCCTGTTTCCTCATGGGGACCTGAGAAATGTCCCCACAAGGTCAAAATCTACTGGTATTCCTATCCTTATGGGGACATTTGGTCCCCACAACGTGATGAATACCAGACCACACACACACACACACACACACACACACACACACACACACATGTTTGTTTTTGTGAATTGTGGGGACATTCCATAGGCGTAATGGTTTTTATACTGTACAAACGATATTTGCTATCACCCTACACCTTCCCTACACCTAAACCTAGCCCTCACAGGAGACTGTGCATATCTTTACATTCTCAAAAAAACATATTCTGTATGATTTATAAGCCTTTTGAAAAGTGGGGACATGGGCAATGTCCTCATAAGTCACCCTCTCCTTGTAATACCTATGTCATACCCATGTTATTACACAAATTTGTGTCCTGATATGTCACAAAAACAAACACACACACACACACACACACACACACACTCCTGTTCTCCACACTTTAGTAATTCATGCTCTATTTTAAGTGTAGAAGTACTGCAGAATACACGACAAACTTTGAGAAAGTCTAGCTTGAAAGTTTAAAGCAGCTGTAAAAGCTTAAAGTTTTGAACTTTATATAGATAGATTAGATGATTAACATGTTGTTAGTAAATGTAGTTAACATGATTCTAACATTTTTATAGCATGATTAGCAAGTAACTAGCATGTCATTAACATGAGCTAGTTGCTAACATTTTTCTAACATGATTAGCAAGTTGTTAGCATGTTGCTAGCATGATTAGCAAGTCATTAACATGTTGTTATCATGTTTATAGCATGATTAGCAAGCTACTAGCATGTCATTAGCATGTTTCTATCATGATTGGTGAGTTGCTAACGTGTCTTGCATGATTGTTGCTAGCATATAACTGACTAGCAAGTTACTAGCACATTTCTAACATGCTTGCAACTTGTTAGCCGGGTTAGAAACACGTTAGAAACCTGTTTCTAGCATGATTGGCAAGTTGCTTACATGTTTCTAGCATGAATAACAAGTTTCTAACATGTTTTTAAACATGCTTAGCAATGTACTAGCATGTTTCTAGCATGATTAGCAAGTTGATAACATGTTTCTAACATGACTAACATGTTATTTACATGTCATTAGAATGACTGACAAGTTACTAACATGTTTCTATCATGATGAACCAAGTTACTACCATTGCATTAGCATGACTGACAAGTTAAAGTTTCTAGCATGATTAGCAAGTTGATAACATGTTTCTAACATGACTAACATGTTATTTACATGTCATTAGAATGACTGACAAGTTACTAACATGTTTCTATCATGATGAACCAAGTTACTACCATTGCATTAGCATGACTGACAAGTTAAAGTTTCTAGCATGATTAGCAAGTTACTACCAAGTTTCTAACATGAACAAGTTGCTAGCATGTTTAACAATTAACATGTTAATTGTATTATTAGCATGCCATTAGCAAGTTGCTAGCATGTTTCTAACATGATTAACAAGTTAGTATGTTGCTAGTATGTTTCTAGCATAATTAACATGTTACTTGTATTATTAGCACGTCATTAGCAAGTTGCTAGCATGTTTTTAACATGATTAGCAAGTCATTGACATATTACGTTTCTAGCATGATTAGCAAGTTACTAGCATGTCGTTAGCAAGTTTCTAGCATGTTTCTAACATGATTAACAAGTTAGTATGTTTCTAGAATGTATTTAGCGTAATTAACATTACTTGTATTATTAGCATGTCATTAGCAAGCTAGCATGTTTTTAAAATGATTAGAAAGTCACTAGCATGTCAGTAGCATGTTTCTAACATGATTAGCAAGTTGATAACACGTTTCTAACATAACAAGTTGTTAGCATGTTTCCAGCATTTTTCTAACATGATTAGCAAGTTACTAGAAGCATTCGAGCACAAGTTATTAGCATGTTTCTAGCATGATTAGCAAATTACTAGCATGTTTCTAACCTGGCTAGCAATTTGCTAGCATGTTTCTAGCCTGATTAACAAGTTTCTAACCTGACTAGCAAGTTGTTAGCATGTTGCTAGCATGTTTTTAGAATGATTAGCAAGTCATTAGCATGTTGTTATGTTTCTAGCATGATTAGCAAGCTACTAGCATGTCATTAGCATGTTTCTATCATGATTGGTAAGTTGCTAACATGTGTCTAGCATGATTAACAAGTTGCTAGCATATAACTGACTAGCAAGTTACTAGCACATTTCTAACATGTAAGCAACTTGCCAATCATGCTAGAAACAGGTTTCTAACGCGTTTCTAACCTGGCTAACAAGTTGCTAGCATGTTTCTAGCATGATTAGCAAGTCATTGACATGTTACGTTTCTAGCATGATTAGCAAGTTACTAGCATTTTGTTAGCAAGTTTATAGCATGTTTCTAACATGATTAACAAGTTAGTATGTTGCTAGTATGTTTCTAGCATAATTAACATGTTACTTGTATTATTAGCACGTCATTACCAAGTTGCTAGCATGTTTTTAACATGATTAACAAGTTAGTATGTTTCTAGAATGTATTTAGCGTAATTAACATTACTTGTATTATTAGCATGTCATTAGCAAGCTAGCATGTTTTTTAAATGATTAGAAAGTCACTGACATGTTATTATGTTTCTAGCATGATTAGCAAGTCATTGACATGTTACGTTTCTAGCATGATTAGCAAGTTACTAGCATGTTGTTATGTTTCTAACATGATTAACAAGTTAGTATGTTGCTAGTATGTTTCTAGCATAATTAACATGTTACTTGTATTATTAGCATGTCATTAACAAGTTCCTAGCATGTTTTTAACATGATTAACAAGTAACTGACATGTTATGTTTCTAGCATGATTAGCAAGTTACTAGCATGTCATTAGCAAGTTTCTAACATGATTAGCAAGTTGTTAGTATGTTGCTAGTATGTTTCTAACATAATTAACATTACTTGTATTATTAGCATGTCATTAGCAAGTTGCTAGCATGTTTTTAACATGATTAGCAAGTCACTGACATGTTATTATGTTTCTAGCATGATTAGCAAACTACTAGCATGTCATTAGCATGTTTCTATCATGATTGGTAAGTTGCTAACATGTGTCTAGCATGATTAACAAGTTGCTAGCATATAACTGACTAGCAAGTTACTAGCACATTTCTAACATGTAAGCAACTTGCCAATCATGCTAGAAACAGGTTTCTAACGTGTTTCTAACCCGGCTAACAAGTTGCTAGCATGTTTCTAGCATGATTAGCAAGTTGATAACATGTTTCTAGCCTAACTAACATGTTATTTACATGTCATTAGAATGACTGACAAGTTACTAGCATGTTTCTAGCATGATGAGCCAAGTTACTAGCATCACATTAGCATGACTGACAAGTTATTAACGTTTCTAGCATTATTAGCAAGTTACTAGCATTTTGTTAGCAAGTTTCTAGCATGTTTCTAACATGATTAACAAGTTAGTATGTTGCTAGTATGTTTCTAGCATAATTAACATGTTACTTGCATTATTAGCATATCATTAGCAAGTTGCTAGCATGATTAACAAGTCACTGATATGTTATGATTAGCAAGTTATTAGCAAGTTTCTAACATGTTTCTAACATGATTAGCAAGTTGTTAGTATGTTGCTAGTATGTATCTAACGTAATTAACATTACTTGTATTATTAGCATATCATTAGCAAGTTGCTAGCATGATTAACAAGTCACTGATATGTTATTATGTTTCTAGCATGATTAGCAAGTTACTAGCATGAAATTAACATGACTGACAAGTTATTAGCATGTTTCTAGCATGATTAGCAAGCTACTAGCATGTTGCTAACATGATTAACATGTTACTCATAGATATGTAATTGCGAGTACATTTTGCAAACAATTATAAGGAAACACACATAACGTGAATCCAAAATCATAATCTACCATGATTTATTTACTACTTTGAGAAATCATGTTAGAGTAATCACACACACACCGAGAGAGAGAGAGAGAGAGAGAGAGAGAGAGAGAGAGAGAGGCTGAAGTGGAGCGGCTCTGGCCTGCGGGCGTCTGCTTGATCTGTCCAATCCTGACACACGCTCCAGCAGAACTCCCTCTAATTACTGCTGGACAGATCGGTTTGACTGCATCTCCTGCCAACAGACAGACTCCAGCAAACACTCACTGCTGCAGCTCTGAGAAACACAACATCTGACCGGGTTTGAGAGAAAGGCGGTGAAATCTATGGAGGGCCGTTTGTGCCACACGATAAAAAATTAAAAATGGGACAGCAAGTTCATATCTCACCATTCTGACTTTTATTCTTGCAATTGTGAGTTTATATCTTGCAATTCTAAGAAAAAAAAAAAAAACAATAATTGTAAGACAAAGTCAGAATTGTGAGATACAAACTCCACCACTGAAAAAAAAAAAAAAAAAAGTAATTTTACCTCACAATTATGATTTTTTCCCACCACAGAATCAAATCAAAATAAAAAAGGTATTGTGCCTTTTTGACGGTTTATCTCACAATTCTGACTTATATTCTTCCAATTCTGCGTTTATATCTCGCAATTCTGAGAAAACAATAATTGTAAGACAAAAACTCAATTTTGAGAAAAAAGTCAAAAAGAATTGTGATATAAACTCTTGCAATTCCAAGTTTACAACTCAAAATGCCGGGTTTTATCTCACAATTCAGTTGTTTCCACCACTAAATAAGATTTGTTTTTTGCCCCACAATTCTGACTTTTTTTCTTGTAATTGCAAGTTTACATATCACACTTCTTTCTCAGAACTTATTTCTTGAAGATTTTATTTTTTTATTTTTTATTTGATAGAATCAAAATAAAGGTAATTGCAACTTTTTCTCTCAAAATTGAGACTCTTTTCTCAAAATTGAAAGTTTTTATTTTTTCTAAATTTTCATCGCCCAATTCAGATTTTTTTTCTCGTAATTTTTTTTTGTTGCTACAGCCGCAGAATAAAAAAGGTAATTGTGCTTTTTAATCTTACAATTCTGACTTTTATTCTTCCAATTCAGAGTTTATATCCTAGAATTTTTGTTTTGTTTCCACTGAATAAAAAAATAATAATTTGGACTTTTTTCCTTACAATTCTGACTTTTTTCTTGTAATTGCAAGTTTGTATTTCGTAATTCTGACTTTTTTCTCAGAATTGAGTTTATATCTTGAAATTTAGTTTGTTTACACCACAGAATAAAAAAAAAATTAATTACAACTTTTTATCTCACAATTGAGATTTTTTTTTTTTTCACGCAATTGCAAGTTTTTATTCCTTTCTCATACTTTTCATCTTCCAGTTCTGATTTCTTTTTAAAAGTTAAACGTTTGTTTAGCTTGTTTTTTCCTTTAGCCACAGAATAAAAAAGGTAATTGTGCCTTTTTATCTCACAATTCTGTCTTTTATTCTTCCAATTCGGAGTTTATATCTCGCAATTTTAAGAAAACAATAACTGTAAGACAAAAAGAAAAAATTTCATTTTGAGACACAAACTCGCAATTGAGAAATAAAGTCAGAATTGTGATGTAAGCGTTTGCAATTCCAAGTTTACAACTCTCAATGCTGAGTTTAGATTTCACAATTCTGTTTTTTATTAGTTTTCTTTTTGCAATTGCAAATTTATATTTTGCAATGCTGACTTGTGTATTTTGAGTTTATATGTTGAAATTTTTGTGAAATCTCACAATTGAGACTTTTCTCGCAATTGCAAGTTAATTCCTTTTGACTTTTCGTATCCCAATTCTGACATTTTTATACTTGTAGCTTGTATACTTTTTGCTTTAGCCACAGAAAAAAAATAAAAATGTAATTGAGAAAACAATACTTGTAAGTCAAAAGCTTACAAACTTTTGTTTTTTACTATTAGTTTCCACCACTGAATAAAAACATAAAACTGGTAAATTTCACTTTTTATCTCACAATTAAGCCTTTTTGCCAGTTTATATTCAGCAATTCTGACTTTTGTTCTCTCAATTTTGACCTGTTTTCAGCCACAGAATTTAAAGTTAAAAATAAAAAAATCTACCTCACAGTTCAGACTTTTTTCATGCAGTTGTGAGTGGAAAAAAACAAACAGAACTGTCAGATGTAAACTTGAAATTGCAAGAAAAAAAAATTATATCTTGTGAGTTCATATCTTGCTATTTTATATCTCAGTTACTCCTTTTTTTTTTTTTTTTTTTTTTTCAAAATTTCAAAAAAAGTCAGAATTGTTAGATTAAAAAGTTGCAATTCTGTTGCAGAAAAGAAGCTTAAAAAAAAATCAGCCATCTCTAATGGCACCAGTGCATAGGAGTCCCATGGAGGAGGTCAGTGGGTTCATAATAGCTCCGTGTGGAGGGTTTTCTGTGTGTGTGTGTGTGTGTGTGTGTGTGTGTCACAGCTGTGAGAGGGAGTGACTCATAACTCAGCAAACACCCACCGACTCCCTCTGACCGCTGCATGGGCTCCATATGTGACGTGCCCAGTGCCTCGAACAACTCCACTCACTCCATACTACTAAATGTTACGTTATGAAATGAGTTAAGAGCTATTTGAGTTATGAAACCCCATAATCATCAGTTTTAAACATGCACATGGATTTATACAGAAGAGTCAGTGAAATATTCAAAATAAAGCATCGTTCATTGAATCCTGTGTCTGTTTTACGCTGCCTGTGTAGTGATTCAATGTGTGTTTCCCCACAAGACAGATGTGCAAATAAAGTCTGACTTAGTAAATGTTTTACCAAAACACTGAAATTAAAGTTTAAATGTTTCTGAAAATAGTTTATTTGATTATCACTTCATAATTTTAATTTCATAATCAACACTCAAAAACTGTTTATACAAACTTTTTAAGTGGAGACACTGCAGTCATAAACAGTTTTTTCATGCACCTGTCAAGTTTGAGATTTTAGGCTTTTTTCTTTTTGTATTTGATAGTGATTTTTCAGACTAGTGGAAAGAAAACATCCAAAAGACACTGTTAAGAGTTTCTTTTATAGCACTTTATCTGTTTGTGTCAGTAGATTTCAATTACAAAACATTTTTAAAAGGCTTTTTTTTTTCTCCTACACTGAGCCAGAAATCTCCACTTCAGAAGCACTTACACACACCAAACTTTACATTTTTATTCCTGTCTATATCCTGAAAGTGTTTACAGAGGGATTTGTTCATAGATAATTTGCTTGATTTTATGCAATATTTTATTCCCCCAAAAAAATGTAAAAAATAAATAAATTCGTTTCTACCTGTTCTGTTTTTTTTTCTGAATTATGGAGTGACAAAATTCAATATCCAAAATTCCTTCTGTAAAAACATATGACTCTAATGTGTCAAAAACAAAATCTTCATCCAGTGTTTAGATTGTTGTGCTAGAAATGTATGCAAATTAGTGCATCTTTCATTAAATAATGCCTCAAATCAACATTTTAGAAAACTACAAAAAAAAGAATGTAATTATTAATGTAATCAACTTTTTTTTTTTTTACCCCGTTTACCTGCAGCGTCTCGCCTTAATGATATAATTATATTTCTACTCTAATTTGTTACTGGAATATAAACATTGTAATAAAACTTGTTTACATGCCAGATTTATTCTAACATTTATTAAATAATGAACAGATTACGTTTATAAACAATGAAAAATGGAATATTATTATTCATAAATTTTATTATTCATTAATATTATTCTTCAAGTTTTTTTTTTTTATTAAGTATACTTTAGTTAAGTTCAAGTATATTTTAAGTATACTTTATCTAGTAAGGATACAAATATCTGTGTACTAGAAGTATACTTTTAAGTGTAGCCTACTATTTCAATACTCCTTGGGACTATATTGGCCCCAGTTTTTAGTACATATAAGCATACTTCAAAGAATAACAGTAGTAAACTGTGAGCACACAACTAGTTTACATCTATGTTTTTAGTTTGTACTGCAAGTATACTAAAAGTGAACTAATAGGTATACTGATAGTTCACTAATTAAATACTTTTATGTATTTTTTATTTTAAAAGTAGTACACTAATAGCACACTTGAATAAACTTTTTTTTTTTGTAAGGGGTGTCTGCCATTTTTTTTTGATGAATACAATACTTAAAGATAGAATATGTAAGATTTTTTATTATTATTAAAATATTCAAAAACCACTAGAACAGTATTATATATATTTTGCTCACTTGGGTAACACTTTATAATAACGTTCAGTTGTAAGTCTTTTATAAGTGATTAGTTAATGATGAAATAATCATTTACAAAACATTCACAAATGATTAAGTGATATGCTAACAATGTGTATGTTTTGTTAATTAAAGTAATTAGTTAATGAACTAATTATTTACAAAACTATGCGTTTATAAATTATGAATAAGTGGCATGTTCATTTTATTGTAAGTACTATGCTAACGATTTACCCATCTGTCGTAAATTATCTGAAAAATGGCATATCATGAAATAATCAAACAGATCCTTAGTAAATGGTTAATTACTAGTTAACCCCTTAACTGCCACCCCCATTTTTTTAAGTTTATCAAAACTTAAATTGTAATTCATGAACACTTTGGATATAAGGTAGGTCTCTTTTTAAAGAAAACAATTAGATTACTGCAGAAGCGGAAAAAAAAAAATGTATTAAATTACAGAAGTTTAAATTTACTGTACAATTTTTTATTATATTTTATATAAAATACATATTGTACATAACAGGTTTTATCCTAAATTTGATATCAATTTGAAGTCTTAAATCTAAATAAGTTATTCCAAATTTGAAGTTGATATGAAAACAAATTTGAAGTTCCTGTGAAAGTTTGTTTAGGGCGTTATAAGATACTAAATAACCTTATATAATTCGTACACTACATGGTGCTTAGTGCATAAGTACATAGTGAATAAGTGCAGAGTGTATAGTGCGTCATTTGGGGCGCAGCTCATGTTTGCCAAAGAAAACATCTTTACCCTCATCAGTAAAACATTTACAACTGATGAATTGTTTACACTTTATTAGGGGTGTCATGTATCTGGTCTGTCTTCTCATCATGAACTCTTGCACACACATTCTGGACTGCAAACCCCATAAGCCACTGCACCAATCACTGCACACAGCTGCTCCTCGTTTCCCACTGAACTGATTGCTGCATACACCTGTTTATCATTTACCCACATGCATTTAAGCCACTCACACACACAGCCACCTTGCGAAGTCTTATTGTTCCTATGGTCGTAATTCTAAGCGTTTATCTCTGTGTTGGATTATCTGTGTATGACTCTGGACTGTGTACCCCGTTGACGATTCCTGCTTCCTGCCATTGCGACCATTGCCTGTCTATTGAACTGTTTCCCGGATTACCTACGTTGTTCCTGTTTTCTGGTGATTACTCCTGCCTGTCGACATTTCTCAATAAATGCTGCAATTGGATCCGCACGTCTCAGTCTGACTCCCTGTGACAGAAGACTTCGCCGCTACAAGGATCCAGCGGCTTTATTCGTCAGCAGAACACAGACCAAAAATGGATCTAGCAGGAAGTTTGATCGACCCAGTAAGTGTGCTCTGCAGTTTATTTCAAGACGGCCGACCCATCGAATATTTTGTGAGGGAGTTTGTCAGATATAGCCATCTGGCACCGTGTGATGATACTATGCTGAAGGAGTGTTTCTGGAGTGGACTCGACCCAGAAGTCAGTTTCAACTTACCTGAAGAGGACCCCAGTTGGACTCTTTCACAATTCATCACCTTCGTCATGTCACATTGTAAATCTCGGTTTACTGTGGGTATGGCAGCCCCTCCAGAGCCTGTTCACAAGATGGTCGTCCTTCTTGTGTCTCCTCACAAGATGTCTGCTAGCCCAGAGCCCCTTCACAAGATGGCTACCGTCAAATCAGAGTCTCCACCGCCAGAGCGCCCTCCAGTGACTGCGCCGCCAGGGCGCCCTCCAGTGACCGCTCGCTCAGAGCCTGCTCTTCCAGAGTCTCCGCTGGAGACGC
The DNA here is from genome assembly GCF_049309525.1 of Garra rufa. Classification (NCBI taxonomy): domain Eukaryota; kingdom Metazoa; phylum Chordata; class Actinopteri; order Cypriniformes; family Cyprinidae; genus Garra; species Garra rufa. The sequence continues at coordinate 2,391,703 of NC_133381.1, read as the reverse complement.
CCAGCCCTCCTGAATCTCCGCTGGGGTCGTCCAGTTCTCCAGAGCCCGCTCCTCAAGAGCGTCGTCCAGAGCCCGCTTCACAAGAGCGTCGTCCAGAGCCCGCTTCACAAGAGCGTCGTCCAGAGCCCGCTTCACAAGAGCGTCGTCCAGAGCCCGCTCCTCAAGACAGCCTTCCAGAGACTCCGCTGGTTCAGCCCAGCCTTCCAGAGCCTACGCTGGTTCAGCCCAGCCTTCCAGAGCCTCCGCTGGTTCCGCCCAGCCTTCCAGAGCCTCCGCTGGTTCCGCCCAGCCTTCCAGAGACTCCGCTGGTTCCGCCCAGCCTTCCAGAGACTCCGCTGGTTCAGCCCAGCCTTCCAGAGACTCCGCTGGTTCCGCCCAGCCTTCCAGAGACTCCGCTGGTTCCGCCCAGCCATCCAGAGCCTCCATTGGTTCCGCCCAGCCTTCCAGAGCCTCCGCTGGTTCAGCCCAGTCTTCCAGAGCCTCCGCTGGTTCCGCCCAGCCTTCCAGAGCCTCCGCTGGTTCCGCCCAGCCTTCCAGAGACTCCGCTGGTTCCATCCAGTCGTCCTGAGATTCCTGTCTGCCCGGTTCTGGTCACAGAGCTCATGCATGGACTGTTCCCACCCACCCTCCCTGCTGCTCCAGTCCCGCCACCTCTGTCTCCTGACAGTCCCTCTGCTCACCCACATCCCACCTATGGTGCAGAGGACTTGCCGTGGGACTGCCAGTCTCCATCGGTGTCCAGACTGAAGGATCCCTCACCATCACCTCCAGTCTCAGAGTCCTGGACTCCACCTCGGTCCTCCGACCCTGCGGCTCCACCCCGGCTCTGTGCTCCCTCGTCTCCGTTGTCGGCCATCGGCCCACCAGCTCCTCCGGGCTCCATCGTCTCTCCGGCTCCGCCCCGGTCAGTCGTCGCCCCACCTTCGCCTCTGGACTCTACTCCTCCGGCTGCGCCTCATCACTCCGTCCTGCCGGCTCTGTGGACCTCCTCCCTCCCGTGGGCACAGCCTCGATCCTCTGTCACTCCGGCTCCGCTGCGTACCTCCGGACCTCCATCTCCGCCGGGGTCGCCAGAGCCTTGGACCATCGACTCTCCGGTTCCGCCTCGGGCTCCACCGGCTCCACCTCCGTCGGTCGGCCCCATGCAGGAGCCAACCCTTCCTCCGCCATGGCTTCTCCCTCCGTCGGCTCCGCCTCAGTTCGTGGTTCCAGTACCCCTACATGGACCTGGCCCTCCATCCCTCCCCCTGTTCCGCCTCCGCTCCACCACCCTCCAGGTTGTATTATGTGGTTAGAGCGTCTGGAAGCCGCTCCTTGGGGAGGGGCTCTGTCATGTATCTGGTCTGTCTTCTCATCATGAACTCTTGCACACACATTCTGGACTGCAAACCCCATAAGCCACTGCACCAATCACTGCACACAGCTGCTCCTCGTTTCCCACTGAACTGATTGCTGCATACACCTGTTTATCATTTACCCACATGCATTTAAGCCACTCACACACACAGCCACCTTGCGAAGTCTTATTGTTCCTATGGTCGTAATTCTAAGCGTTTATCTCTGTGTTGGATTATCTGTGTATGACTCTGGACTGTGTACCCCGTTGACGATTCCTGCTTCCTGCCATTGCGACCATTGCCTGTCTATTGAACTGTTTCCCGGATTACCTACGTTGTTCCTGTTTTCTGGTGATTACTCCTGCCTGTCGACATTTCTCAATAAATGCTGCAATTGGATCCGCACGTCTCAGTCTGACTCCCTGTGACAAGGGGATGCAGAAAGATTTGTAAATTATTTATTCATGATGCGATCTTCAGTGAAGGATAAACATTTAAATGATTGATATTTTAATTATTTAAGTGACAAATCATATTAACTAGTATCAGATTAACCACTTACTAAGGATCTGTTTGATTATTTCATGATGCCATTTAAGATAAATTACGACAGATTTGTAAACTGTTAGCCTATTACTTAATCATTTGTGAACGTATAATCATGTTTTGTAAATTATTAGTTCATCAATATCTAATCACTTGTAAATGATTTATAACTTAATCTACAAAACATAAAAATACTAACATATCACTTATGAATGCATAGTGATGTTTTGTAAATGATTAGTTCATTAACTAATAACTTGTAAATGAATTAGCAAAACATACATATTGTTATCACATCACTTAAACATTTGTGAATGTTTCGCAAATCATTATTTTATCATTAACTAACCACTTATAAATTACTTACAACTGAACGTTATTATAAAGGCCTGCCTTCCAGGCCTGCCCTGCTTCATATTACAGTGACCTTAAGAACTCTAAAACATTAGCTTATTCATGGACATGATTTCTGCCAGAGTCCTGTCGGATTACATCGGCTGTGGTGATGAAGACACTCTATCATGGTGTCAACAAACTACGCCTTTGTTTTTTGTTTGTTTTGAATATGCGCCCTCTAGTGGCAAAAACTAACATTTTTACCTTGTTTCATATCAGTAATAGTTTTCTTTAATGTATATGTATTTTTAAAGTCTTAAATTTGATGAAGAATTTTTTTTTAGCTTGTCCCTCAAAATATTGTTTACCCAGTTATATTCGACTACTGGCCCTTTAAATGAAAGTTGGAAAAAGGAAATGACATCTTATCAAACAGCTGACATAATTTCCTTGAAGGGAAAACAACAGGGGGAGGTGAATGAGAGCCTCTGTTTTGTTAATTGTCTGTTTTTACTCATTTTATCGTTCCAATCTGATGTGGTCAACTTTAACATGTCCACCCTGTCAAGGGGAATATTCGTAAAAGTACCCATTTTCAAAAAACATTAAATACTTTATTTGACAGACCTTCTGTGTTAGCATTTTTTGCTTAGACTTAAGTGTAATGGCTGATTTTAGGTCAAAATGTCCGGCCTATTAAGTTAGAACTGTCATGTATTGTGCACTTATTATTAATGATAATTGTCTGTTGAAATGTTTAATATAAAAAAAAAAAAAAAAAGTAATTATGATAGTTGCACTGTAAACATCTCACACACTTTATCCCTGCAAACAGCTGTGTAGAAACACACCTGGGACTAATTAAAGTCAATAATAATGCCTTAATCACAAACCATTTTCACCACTTTAATTTTATACAAACTTCTGGCAGTACTGAAGTGATGTGCATAATTATAGCAATAAAAAGTCAATTAACTACACTATTTCAGATTAATTAGTAGAACCTAGGTTATGGGTTTGATTCCCAGGGAATGCATGAACTGATCAAATGTACATCTTGAATGCAATGCAATGCAAAGTCATTTTGGATAAAAGTGCCTCTGCCGAAAGCATGCATGCAAATGTCATTTGGGTTCAGTGGTTGTGTTTTGACTGTCTCTGAATGCAGAACCAGTTGAGCCGGTCTGGTTCAGACGCTGTAATCTGCAGGTTTTGGGCTGATGGCAGCACGTCTGCAGCTCTCGGCTACTTTTAGATGGTTTCAAATAAATGAGGAGCCAAACAAACAAAGTGAGTCAGAAATCTGTGCCGAACATTTTGTTTTGGATACAACACCACCACAACAGTATGGAGAAGATAGACGCTCGCTACTGGCTTAATATAGCATGAACAGAGACTGTGTTTATATGAGGATCTTCTCACGGAGCCTCCGGGCCACACAACACACACACACAACACACACACACAACACACCACACACACACACCACACACACACACCACACACACCACACACACACACCACACACACACACACACACACACACACACACACACACACACACACACACACACACACACACACACACACACACACACACACACACACACACACACACACACACACACACACACACACACACACACACACACACACACACACACACACACACACACACACACACACACACACACACACACACACACACACACACACACACACACCAGAGTTAATGAAGTGGTTTCCTGTTACTCCTCTGCCATGCTTTGGCTTTTCTCTCGTGTCTCGCAGGGCAAAACAAATGCAAACTAAACTGTACTGCAGTTCTGCACCGTATCAGCTGTGCTTTAAGCAATTAGAATCTGTGTTATGATGTTGATTCCCACAGAAAATAATGTTGACAGTTATCAGATATGACGGACGTTATTACATTTCTGCTGTCTCTTTCTGTAATATATGAAAGTTTAAGTAAAAGCAAATTTACTTTACCATTCAAACAGGGTTGTGACAGCGATTCTGTAACATTTTCATGTTAACTTCTACAAAAGTCTGGTTTAAACGTGGTTATGCTTTCAAGACAAAGTGCTAAGGTTTATCATGACTGGATGAAGACAAACTCCTAAGATTCCACACTCTACCATGGTATCCTCAAACTACGCCTTTGTTTTTTGTTTGTTTTGAATATGCGCCCTCTAGTGGCAAAAACGTACATAATGTGCCTTTAATATGACTGATTTTTTTTAAAACCTTGTTCGGTATATCTGTAATAGTTTTCTTTAATGTATATGTATTCTCCAAGTATTAAATTCATAAAAAAAAAAAAAAAACGTTTTAAGCTTGTTTATTAAAATATTGTCCACCCTCTTATATTCGACTACTGGCCCTTTAAATGGACTTCTATAAAAGTCTGGTTTAAAAGTGGTTATGGTTTCAAGACAATGTGTTTTATTGTTTATCATGCAGTGTTTTGCCCCACAGGCCCAATTATGAGAATATTTTCATTTTCGGCTGTGGGGATGAAGACAGCAACTCCCATGATTCCACTCTATCATGGTGTCATCAAACTACGCCTTTGTTTTGAATATGCAACAATTATGGAATAAAAGCCAAAACTATGACATAAGTCATAATTAAAATGTCAAAACTATGACAGTTTAAGTAAACTGAGATGAAAGTTGAAATTACGTCATGAAAAGTCATATTTATGAGATAAAATGTCCATGTTATGACACAAGACTCAAAACTATGACATGTCATAATTATAAAAATAAAAATTGAAAAGTTGGAAATTTGACACAAAGTCAATTATGAGACAAAATGTCCAAGTTATGACATACCAGATCATACATTAAAGATAAAAAGTTTAAATTATGAGATAGACACTCACAATTATGAGATAAGTCAAAACCATGACATAAGACAAAATTAAATAGTCAAAACTGACTTAAAATGTAAATTTTAAATGTAACTTTATTGACACAAAGTCATAAGAGATAAAATGTCCAAGTTGTCATGAGAAAAATCAAACATTTGAGATTATTAAAAAGTCATAATTATGAGATAACATGTCAAAACTATAACATAAAAAGTAAATTCTGAAATTATGTTATGAAAAGTCATAATTGATAAAATGTCCACGTTATGACATACCAAATCATAAATTAAAAATAAAAAGTCCAAGTTATGACATGAACCAAGTCATAATTATGAGATAAAAATGTTTGAATTGAGATAAAAACCCACAATTATGAGATAAAGTTAAAACTGACAAAGTAAATTTTGAAATAAAATTTTAAATTGACACCAAGTCATAATTATGAGATAAAATGTTTAAATTATGACAAAAAGTACATTTTGAAAAAAAAAGTTGAAATTATGACTTTGACATCTAATGTCATAATTACATGGACCATAATGACATGGAAAAGTTAGGACATATGTCATAAATATGATTAGTTTTGACTTTATCTCAAAGTTTCTATTACATAAATCATAATTATAAGATCTTAATTGTAAGATATAAACCAAAAATGAGGCAAGTCTAAATTATGATATAAAAAGTTGAAATTATGATATACTAAAATATACAATTATGAAACAAAAAGTCATAAATATGACAAAGTCAAAAATTCGTAATTTGTTTACCAAAGCATTTTTTTCTTACGTGGCAAAAATTCTTCCATAAAATGTGGTTTAATCCAATTCAATTCAAATCCACACAACACTCTTTAAGTTTCACGTATTTAAACTGATACAGTATTTAACTGATCACATTAGCAAATCACATTAGTAGTCAAAAGACCCATCAGATATTCACGTGGACCTTCTTTTGGGTTCAGACACACTACAAACTCAAGCATGTGATGAAGAGTTAGGTGAGATGTGATCAAACAGCGTTTACTACTGTCAGTCACAAACTGCTATTTAAGCTCCTGACTAAACGAGCACATGTTTTAAAGACAGTAATTAAGCAATTGCCTCCCAGTGTGTGTTCGCTGTGAGTGTGTTCTGTGGTTTGTCAATATGAGGTGTTCAAGTGCCAACAGCTACTTCATGTAGATACAACAGAACACTATAATAGAGACAGTAAAGGGTTAACTGTGAAGGCGAGCTCGTGTTTTGATTGGCTCCTCAGACGTAAACAAGATCGGCACTTGACGGTGACCCCGTGCCTGACCTCAGAGATAGACGCTGGAGCTAATGGCTGTCTCTTTCTGCGAGAGAACGGCTGGAGAACACAGGGGCTATTGTTTGTGAGGCAGAGCTGCCAAGACTATCCTCACTGAAAAGTGCTGAGCCAAGCAGAGCCGCTGCCGGAGGCGTTCAATCCCACAACCCCCTCCGTCAGGCCGTCTCTCTCCTCAAACAAACGCACTGCACACCAAACTTCATATACACTGCAGTCTTGACGCTTGTGTAGCTACAAAATGCATTTCCAAAGCCTGACATCTGAAATAACAGTCAGATAAATATGGTTCATTGCAATTTTAAACAATGTTTAAAAAAAAAAAATCTTTTCAAATAGTTTGCATGTGTTTTTAGGTTGTTGTCGAGTATGCATCAGGCCTTATTAGTTTATATAGTCATAACTTTTAAGATAAAGGGTCAAAACTATGAAATTTAGTCAAACTAATAAAAGGATATTTCGAGATAGTCAAAATAATTACATAAAATGTCATAATTTAGATTGACTCATAATTATGACATAAGTTATAATTATGATACGTTATGATTGAGATAAAAAGTTATGATTATGAGCCAAGTCAAAATTATGACAGTCAATTGAGTAAAAAAAAAAAATCACAACTTTGAAATGAAAGTCACAATTATGAGATAAAAGTAAAAAAAAATGACAATGAGTAAAAAACACAATTTCGAAATTAAAAGGTCCCAATTGTGAGGTAAGTCAAAATTATGACATAAATCAATGAGCAAAAGAAATTAAAAAAAAAAAAAAAAAAAAAAATTAAATGAAAAGGTCACAATTATGAGACAAGTCAAAATAAAAGTCTTGACACATTTCTAATCTTTACCCTGCAAAGCATGACATATGAAATAAGTCAGATAAATCTCATTTTCTGAAATGAAATAGTTTATTGAAATTAAACAATGTTTAAAAAAAAATCTTTTCAAATAGTTTGCATGTGTTTTTAGGTTGTCGAGTATCATATTTGATGCATCAGGCCTTATTGGTTTATATAGTCATAACTTAAGATAAAAGTTCAAAATGATGAAATTGAGTCAAACTAATAAAAGGATATTACGAGATAGTCTAAATAATTACATACAATGGCATAATTATGAGGTAAAAATTTCAGTTATGACATACTAAGTCATATTTATGACTGTGAGATAAAAAGTTATGATTATGAACTAAGTCAAAATTAGGACAGTCAATGAGTAAAAAATAAATCACAATTTTAAAATTAAAAGGTCACAATTATGAGAAGTCAAAATCATGACATGAGTCAATTATGAGTAAAAAATGAAACATTAAATGACAACTTTGAAAAGGTCACAATTGAGACAAGTCAAAATAAAAGTCTTGACATTTCTAATATTAACTCTGCAAAGCCTGACATATGGAATAACAGTCAGATAAATATCATTTTCTGAAATAAAACAGTTTGACATTTTAAACAAAATGCTTTATAAAAAAATATTTTCAAACGGTTTGCATGTGTTTATGTTGTTGTTGATGAGTATCATATTTGATGAATCAGGCCTTATTGGTTCACAGTCATAACTTTTGAGATAAAATGTCAAAATTATGAAACAGTCAAATTAATAAAAAGACATACGATAAAAAGTCATAATTATGAGCTAAAAAGTCTAAATAATGACATAAAATGTTATAATGAGTTAAATCTAAATACTAATTCAGAATTATTATTATAATTATTAAATATTAATAAAACATTAAATCCTAATTTTGAGATAAAAAGGTCACAATTATGAGATAAGTCGAAATAAAAGTCTTGACTTCTGCAGTTCCATTTTCCTATATTCTCTTTGAGTCAAACAAACAAAAACAGCAACTCACTCTGACATGTGTCAGAGGTCTAGTCTCATCACTATCAGCACTAGTATACTGATACTTACTAGTACATAGTATCTCCCTCCTGCAGCTGAACATCAAATAAAGCAAAGTGACCTTATGAAAACCCACATTAATTCAGAACAACCTTCCTGTTTGCTGTCTAAATGGGTACGAGGCTCCAAACGGCCTGTGATATGCCAGCGGCTGGGGTCACGTGAGGCGGGTGACAGGCGGTCATTAGTGCGGGCAGCAGCGCGGCTGAATTAATGACCTCGCTCTGGGAGAGGCAAACAGCGGGCAGAGGCTCTGCCAAACGCCTGGCTAGTTTCAGACTCCAGCAGCCCAAATACTCAATTCATTACGCTTCCACACGACATGACGCCAATAAACAGCCTCAGGCTGCTGGACTCAAACGACTACATACTCATTACTTACACTAGTTTAACCGCTGTTAGGAACAGACACGAGTACACTCAAAAAAACTGGTACACATGGAATTAAACGACATCTTCAGTTACTGGAATTAGACAGAAATAAAAGAAAATATTAGATGAAAATTGTTACCTTGGAATTGCACAAAAAAGTGCAATGTTTAAACTCAAAATTGTGAATTATTTAGAATTGTGACGTATAAACCCAGAATTACACTGAAAAGGCAGAATTGCAATGTTTAAACTCAAAATTGTGACATTCAAACTCAGAATTGCGCAAGAGACAGAATTACAAACTCAATTGCAACCTATAAACTCAGAATTAAACTGAAAAGGTAGAATTGCAATGTATAAACTTAAAACTGCAATGTTTAAACTCAAAATTGTGACGTTCAAACTCAGAATTGCACAAAAAAATTTGAATTGCGCAAAAGAGACAGAATTGCGACAAACTCAGAATTGCAACCTATAAACTCAGAATTGCATTAAAAAAGTCAGAATTGTACTAAGACAGGCAGAATTGCAATGTATAAACTCAAAATTGCAAAAAACTCAGAATTGCAAAAAAGTCAGAATGTGACGTTCAAACTCAGAATTACACTGAAAAAAGGCAGAATTGCAATGTATAATCTTAAAATTGCAACAAACTCAGAATTGCAATGTTTAAACTCAATTGTACAAAAAAAAAATCAGAATTGCGCAAAAAAGTGTGATGTTTAAACTCAAAATTGTGAATTAGTTAAAATTGTGACGTATAAACTCAGAATTACACTGAAAAGGCAGAATTGCAATGTTTAAACTCAAAATTGTGACATTCAAACTCAGAATTGCACCAAAAAAAAAAAAAAAAAATCAATATTGCGCAAAAGAGACAGAATTGCAACAAACTCAGAATTGCACAAAAAAAAATCTGAATTGTAACGTATAAACTCAGAATTGCAATGTTTAAACTCAAACTTGTGACGTTCAAACTCAATTGCGCAAGAGACAGAATTACAAAACAACTCAATTGCAACGTATAAACTCAGAATTAAACTGAAAAGGTAGATTTGCAATGTATAAACTTAAAATTGCAACAAACTCAGAAGTGCAATGTTTAAACTCAATTGTGACGTTCAAACTCAGAATTGCACAAAAAAATTAGAATTGCGCAAAAGAGATAAACTCAGAATTGCATAAAGTCAGAATTGTACTAAGAAAGGCAGAATTGCAATGTATAAACTCAAAATTGCAACAAACTCAGAATTGCAATGTTTAAACTCAATTGTACAAAAAAAAATCAGAATTGCACAAAAGAGACAGAATTGCAACAAACTCAATTGCAACCAATAAACTCAGAATTGCACAAAAAAGTGTGATGTTTAAACTCAAAATTGTGAATTAGTTAAAATTGTGACGTATAAACTCAGAATTACACTGAAAAGGCAGAATTGCAATGTATAAACTCAAAATTGTGACATTCAAACTCAGAATTGCACCAAAAAAAAAAAAAAAAAAAAAAAAAAAAAATATTGCGCAAAAGAGACAGAATTGCAACAAACTCAGAATTGCACAAAAAAAAAAATCTGAATTGTAACGTATAAACTCAGAATTGCAATGTTTAAACTCAAACTTGTGACGTTCAAACTCAGAATTGCACTGAAAAGTCAGAATTACGACATATACAGTCAGAATTGTGCAAAAAGGTTCAGAATTGTGTAAATATTAATACTATAATACTATATAAATAATACTAAAACAACTCACCTGATGTGATGGTACGTCAAGGGAGGAGCACAAGACAAAGAGGAATACAACATAAAGTCTTTGATAAATCCAAACAAGGTAAAATCCATAGAGATGAGGGGCTGGAACAACCGTACATATTGATGAGATCTGACAAACAAAGCATGAAAATGGAAAAAGGGTGGCTAATTAACTAAGACAGGTGTGGGTTATTAACTAATGACATAATGAGGGGAGGAACAGGAAAACCAAATAAGGAAACAGAGGAAGAAACCAAATGTAACAGTACCACAGGGGTGACAAAGGGCAAAACCAACAGATAGGCCATAAACCTGATACCCGACAGTTCAGAATAAACTATTTTGTTCATTTTGAAAATGTAAACAAAGTAGAAAAAACTGAAATTGTGTTTTCTTATGAAACATACTCCAATTATGTTTTTTTTTTCTTCCCATGAAATTTCCTGCCAAATTGAACAAGACACAGTGTTGTCTAAATCTAAAACTATTAAAAATCATTTTGGGTCACTGAAATAAAATCAATTATTAATGTTACATGGAAAATTACAAATGTTCTTTTGAAAACTAACAGAAATAATTAAGTTTAAATTGATCAGGTCTACTAAAATTACTAAACTGAAAAAAAAAAATATCTATATCTAGATAAAAACATATATATATGACCTGTAAAGTCAGAGTTGTACAAAAAAGTTAGAATTGTGACAAATTCGGAATTTCAATGTAGAAACTGCGAATTGCGACCTATAAAGTCAGAGTTGTGCAAAAAAAGTTAGAATTGTGACAAATTCGGAATTTCAATGTAGAAACTGCGAATTGCGACCTATAAAGTCAGAGTTGTGCAAAAAAAGTTAGAATTGTGACAAATTCGGAATTTCAATGTAGAAACTCCGAAATTGCGACCTGTAAAGTCAGAGTTGTGCAAAAAAAGTTAGAATTGTGACAAATTCGGAATTTCAATGTAGAAACTCCGAATTGCGACCTATAAAGTCAGAGTTGTGCAAAAAAAGTTAGAATTGTGACAAATTCGGAATTTCAATGTAGAAACTGCGAATTGCGACCTATAAAGTCAGAGTTGTGCAAAAAAAGTTAGAATTGTGACAAATTCGGAATTTCAATGTAGAAACTCCGAAATTGCGACCTATAAAGTCAGAGTTGTGCAAAAAAGTTAGAATTGTGACAAATTCGGAATTTCAATGTAGAAACTCCGAATTGCGACCTATAAAGTCAGAGTTGTGCAAAAAAGTTAGAATTGTGACAAATTCGGAATTTCAATGTAGAAACTGCGAATTGCGACCTATAAAGTCAGAGTTGTGCAAAAAAAGTTAGAATTGTGACAAATTCGGAATTTCAATGTAGAAACTGCGAATTGCGACCTATAAAGTCAAAGTTGTGCAAAAAAAGTTAGAATTGTGACAAATTCGGAATTTCAATGTAGAAACTCCGAAATTGCGACCTATAAAGTCAGAGTTGTGCAAAAAAGTTAGAATTGTGACAAATTCGGAATTTCAATGTAGAAACTCCGAATTGCGACCTATAAAGTCAGAGTTGTGCAAAAAAGTTAGAATTGTGACAAATTCGGAATTTCAATGTAGAAACTGCGAATTGCGACCTATAAAGTCAGAGTTGTGCAAAAAAAGTTAGAATTGTGACAAATTCGGAATTTCAATGTAGAAACTGCGAATTGCGACCTATAAAGTCAGAGTTGTGCAAAAAAAGTTAGAATTGTGACAAATTCGGAATTTCAATGTAGAAACTCCGAAATTGCGACCTATAAAGTCAGAGTTGTGCAAAAAAGTTAGAATTGTGACAAATTCGGAATTTCAATGTAGAAACTGCGAATTGCGACCTATAAAGTCAGAGTTGTGCAAAAAAAGTTAGAATTGTGACAAATTCGGAATTTCAATGTAGAAACTCCGAAATTGCGACCTATAAAGTCAGAGTTGTGCAAAAAAGTTAGAATTGTGACAAATTCGGAATTTCAATGTAGAAACTCCGAATTGCGACCTATAAAGTCAGAGTTGTGCAAAAAAGTTAGAATTGTGACAAATTCGGAATTTCAATGTAGAAACTGCGAATTGCGACCTATAAAGTCAGAGTTGTGCAAAAAAAGTTAGAATTGTGACAAATTCGGAATTTCAATGTAGAAACTCCAAATTGCGACCTATAAAGTCAGAGTTGTGCAAAAAAGTTAGAATTGCGACGTATAAACTCAGAATTGCACTGAAAAGACAGATTCGTAATGTATACTCAGAATTGCAACATAAACTCAAAATTGCAACATATAAACTCAGAATTGTCCAAAAAAACAGAATCGTGATATATAAACTCAAAATTGCACTGAAAAATCAGAATCGCAATGTATAAACTCAATTATGACATAAACTCAGAATGGCTTTATTTTTAAGCCGAAATAAAAATAAAATAAAATGTATTAAAGTATTAAAGTAATCAACAAAATTTTGAAAATAATGACCAAAAACGTTCAGACTTTAATATGTTTTTATTGAAAAAAAGTGTACCAATGAAACAACCAAAAAATTCAGAAAAGTATTTTGTAGAGCAAAGCTCTTATGTACAGCATATTGCACTATATAACAAAACCTAGAACTTCCATACTGTATTAAAAACATCAGAAAAAACAAAACCAAGGTGAGGAAGTGCACAATACAGTCCCAAAGACACACAGTCAATGTTTACACACATGCTACATCAGCGCTGGGTCTCATTTCTCGGTGTACAGTGAGTGTGTGTGAACCTCAAGACTTCATGAAAGGCAGCGAGACCTCAGATACACAATCAATCATTTAGAGAAACCATCAACTGTTGGATAAACGAAGGCCTGGATGGAAAAATGGTGGGGTCAAATCTGCAGAATGTTTAAAATCATTTCGGACTGGCAAGGAATGTTTCAAGTCCATTTACAGATGAAAAAAGCCCTTGATCACAGTTTGAAATCATTCAGTGGAGAACATTTCATCAATTTACAGTTAAAAACATCTGCCTTCAAAAAGCCACACATTTCAGTAAGAAAATCCATTTTAGAAATCCAAACCAATGAGTCCCAACAAAAACGTCTCAGGTTACGTATGTAACCCTAGTTCCCTGAGAATAGGGAACGAGACACTGCGTCCTCTAGAGGGCGCTTTTGGGGAACGCTGCAGCGTGCCTCGAGTCTGAAGAATGCATAGAAAAACTACATGAAATGGCCGGCGCCAGCGTATGACGTCACCGCGGCGCGTCAGTCGCTGCCGTTGCGTCACTACCGGGCGACCATAACATAAAGAGGCGCCCGTGCAACACAATACATCTTCAAAGTCTGAAGCTTTATCGTCCGAAGCATGGCGAAGAAGCCTAGAGGACGCAGTGTCTCGTTCCCTATTCTCAGGGAACTAGGGTTACATACGTAACCTGAGACGTTCCCTTCCGAAGGGAACTCTCACTGCGTCCTCTAGAGGGCGCTTTTGGGGAACGGTATACCAACACTGCCATGCTGAGGGGAGTGCATGCTAAGCCAGCGAGCACTAAGCAACAATTCTGAGAGGAATTGCCCCTACTAGGACGTGGTGACGGCTGTCAAAACGTTACCCCTCCCGGCCAGAGGCCTGACCTGTTACCCACTTACCAGACTGGGTAGAACCCAGGGCACAGCTCAGGCTTGGAATTATAGTAATTCCTTCTGAGGGAAACGGCTAAGCTTCGATGGAAACTTAGACTTGTCAGAACCAGAAACTACCGCAACATAGGGCCTAGTTCCCTCAGGAACTGGCTCCCATATGAGGGCAGAAACCTGTCCTGGGTCCGTTCAAAGGGCCACTAGTAGTGGCGCGCCCTAATAGTGGATGGTCAGCAGACATCAGCTAAGATATCAAAGGAGTCGAACCCAGGGAACCGGGGTTGTGAGCCGACTCCAATAGATGGGAACAAGGCAAAACGTGTGACCCATACCAAAAAGGGATTTAAAAGAGGAACCCAAACTTGGTGGGAACCTACCAACACGTGGATTTTATAGAAGTGCCCCAGGTGTGTGTGCACTTACCACACTTGTGGTTTTAACTGGAAGACGCCCAGGCATAGCGTGGGACGCTTACCGACATGATCGGATTTAAGGAGAGTGTTTTCCCAGAGGGTTTCACTATCAGCTCCATGCCGTCTGAAGAGACGGAAAGGGGATAACCCTGAAGGTGAGGGGATTGCCACACTAACCCTCCCCTGGACAGAAGCTCGCAAGCTATCTGTCAACAGAGAAGAACATGGAGCTGAGACCATCCTGCAATAGTGGACGACAGTGGAGGACAAAAATCCTGACCCTGATCCACAGGGAGAATCGCTTCTCCAGAAGGGGGCACTGCTGTCTTTTTAGGGAACCCTTAATGAAAAGGGGAAGCGTGCACAGCCCGGTCCACGCGACCTGTATGAAGGTCTGGCAATCTCACGAAGGTGGGTTGGCGCTCATAGAAGACCCTTCCCAGAAGGGGAGCTGCACAACCGAACAGGAGCGAATGCTCTCACTGTTACCCTTCATAGAGGGGAGCATACATCCAGAATAAAGGCTGGAGAGTAGAAACCTGAAGCATGAAGGTCAAGCTCCTACCCTGGGAAACAGGGAGGAGAACTTGGCCACCAAGGAGTGGTGCTCTTATAAGTGAACCCTGGAAAGGGGGCACGCCAACATCCTTGTAGCAGGTCCATAACTCTCAAAGGTCTGTCCCTGGTAGATTCCTACCCTCAGGAGGGAGGAAGCATTCAGTCCTGGGAAGTTGCTCTGAAGGAAACCCTGAATTAGGGGAGCTCAGGTCCGTTCCAGCAATCCTGCGCACAGGGAGGAACGTGAGCTCTTAACCTTAACAAACCCATTCCTCAGAAGGGGGAGCACTCAGTCCTGGGAAGTTGCTCTGAAGGAAACCCTGGATTAGGGGAGCTCAGGTCCGTTCCAGCAATCCTGCGCACAGGGAGGAACGTGAGCTCTTAACCTTAACAAACCCATTCCTCAGAAAGGGGAGCACTGTTTGCCTTGAAAGTTTCTGGGAAGCTCCGAAATGAATAAGGGCAGCTTCCTAGTTCAGACACTTCGTAAACCTTTCCTCAGAAAGGGAAGTGGAACTAGGCCTGGGGAGCGAGAATCGATCCTAAAGTGACGGCTTTCTAAGGTGTTAAACACCGAAGGATGCTCAAACCCTCTGTAGGGGAGACATTCGACAGCCTGGGTGTAGATCCTACATCAAGTGCTGCTTCAGCCCTCAGGCTTAGAATGAGGCGACTTGGAGAGAGTCTCAAAGTAGCGCTCAGATAAAAACCCCTTTCCTCAGAAAGGGGAGCGCACACCGAGAATCAAGACCCCAGCTGGAAAGCGTGTCACCAGGTGGTGCTCAAATAAAAAGCCTTTTCCGCAGAAAAGGGAGCAACCAAACCTGCTCCGAGTCCGCAGCGAGCACTCCGGACTGCTGGTACTCCTATGTAAGTGAACACCTGTCTCAACAGGTGTAGACACTCAGTTTCCATAGAAACCGTATTTAGGAGAGGACACGAAGCGGATCCTCGCACGCAGGCCGTCTGCAACAGAGTTAAACATACTAGTGCAATCTTAAATATAAATATCTTAAGATGCTTACCTAGGGAGAAAGGAAAAATTTCCTTTTGCTCGTTTAACCACTGAAGGGAGAAGCCCGATTGTGCTGGAACGAGTGTTGTGTAGACGGACACCACCATACAACCGGAAGGGAGGGGTGCTCCGTTGAGATGTTTCCACATTCCTTTTCTGAGGGAAAAACACAACACGCAACCCAAACCCTGCAGGCAACACGCCTATCCAGCCATAAGGGGGGCGTAACTAGGGAGTTATGCTCCTGTCTCAACAGGACATAAGTCTACACTAGGCCTGCAAAGGACAGCATAAGCATACCAAGGGCAAACCTAAGAAAAACTTAGGGAGCTTACCTTGAAGAGGACAGAGGTCCTATGTGTAATATATGCTGTAAGGGTTGATTTACCGCACAGCCTGTGGAGTGGAGAGGGCAAACACTGCCGTAACCTTAATCCATAGGATCAGAGGGGGCGTCTGCCGTAGACTCGTCGTATTTCTTCTGTGAATAGAGAAAAACATACACAGGTCTGAGACAGTATGAAGTTCCTTCACGTAAAAAATGGATCATACTCACCCATTTAAAAGCATCCTGTTTCATAGAAAGAGGCGGGGTTTTTTTTTTTTTTTTCAGAGACCGCCTGATTCCAGACCGTCCGAAAATTAGGGTTCTATACAGGTAGAACCCCCAAAGGACATCATGGGTCCGGGGAGTGCAGGAAGCTTAAATGGAGACAGGGGAATTAATATGGCGACCCGACTGGACCGAGGGAAGGAGAGGTATTACTCTGACCCCTGCGAGAATTTTGTCTCGCTTGGATGACTTCCCTGAAATCCTGTCTGTCACCTCTCGATCCGCGTCGCCTCCTAGACCTGCTCGCAGGCGGGGGAGGAGCGCGGGATGCAACACTAGCCTTCTGCACCTACCTCCGTTCCTCAGAAGGAGGCGGAGCAGGACCCCTGTGGTGTTCGGGCTAATACCTGGACCTTCGAGGGATAAAGGATTTTTCAGCAGATCGGCTGGGTAGGCTTGGAGCACTGCCATGGTGTGCAGTGCACCCACCGCCTGACCTGCTGCTGCATACGCTCTGCCGTTCAGCAGGGCCGGAGAAGGCAGAGAGGGAGTCTTGAGAGAGAAAGCCCGCCCTGTGGAGAGATAGCATCTCTTCCACAAGGGGCGTCCTCTCATAGCCGTGGTCGCGCAAACCCTCGATACTAGCATAGTTCGCAATGGACGAACTATGAATGCGCGCCGCGTACGGCTTTTTCCAGACCCTCTCGATTTCAGTATGAAGATCGGGAAGGAATGGGAGACTCACCAGAGCTGGATGGTTATGGCCTGAAAAGATATCGCTCGTCAAGGCGACCCCGCGGCGCTATCTTTCTAGCCCGCTTCCACAGCAGGACAAGCCTGGCCGTGGTGCGGTCCATAACCTCTGGCAGCTCTTCGTATGCAGGGCAGGAAGGTAGAGAGGATTCAGCCTCAGCGTCTTCATCCATCTCTAGCATTTCCTGCTCTTCTTGGGTGGAACCCAAAAGAGCACTTGCTCCTGGATCTGATGACGTCAGCGATAACGCACCATCATCAGCTAGGAGCCTGTCGTCGTCTCCGGCTGGCGAGAGAGAGAGACCCCTCTCAAGATCGTCAGCCAGTTCCACTTGCGAGCCCCACGAGCTCAGTTTCCTCCGTGCCTCGGCAACGGCAGGACCCGAACCGCGAGGGGCAAGTGGACGCTCATCTTTCCTCAGAAAGAGAGACAGACGAGACCGGAGCTTCTTCATAGAGAAGCGCTCATAATGTATACACAATGCCCCCTCAAGGACATCGCGTGTGTGCTCTTAGCCCAAACAGAATATCGCAAAGATCATGTGTGTCATCAGGTGTCAAATAACGCGGACACGGATGAACACACCGTTTAAACGACTTGCTAGTGCTTGCCATGATAGTAGTTCAAAGAAAGGATTCTTACCGTTTCTTCCCATGCACATCCAAACCGGGAAAGCTGAAGACAGCGAAGATGTATTGTGTTGCACGGGCGCCTCTTTATGTTATGGTCGCCCGGTAGTGACGCAACGGCAGCGACTGACGCGCCGCGGTGACGTCATACGCTGGCGCCGGCCATTTCATGTAGTTTTTCTATGCATTCTTCAGACTCGAGGCACGCTGCAGCGTTCCCCAAAAGCGCCCTCTAGAGGACGCAGTGAGAGTTCCCTTCGGAAGGGAACAATCAATATCTAGAAAACAATGAAGGACTGGAGTACATTGAAAGACACCGTTGGTTTGATCGTGGGTTAATACTGTTACCCTTTGAGTCAAAAACACATTGTCAGAAGCCAAAAAACCAAATACAGAATCCAAAACATCATCCTGACATCTCAAGAAGGCTAGAGAGACGATAACACTGGGATACAAGAACCCTTGAGATTCAATCAAACACAAAGTACTTTCCAGTGCATGTAAAAAGAGAATCAGAGATAAAGCACTTCACAACATCCCGCGTCCACTGCGGACGTCTTCAAAACCTCCAGTATTTTGATTTTATGCAATGATTCTGAGTCAGATCTTTGAGATACTGAAAAGATTCAACCAGATTCTCAGAAGCGGAATCAGTAACACGTCCAGGTCATGCTTCTGTGGAAGTTTGTTTCCGTCACAGGATAAAAAAATAATAAAAAAGGTAATTGTGGGTTTTTATCTTACACTTTAGACTTTTTTCTAGCCGTTCTGGAAAGAAAAGTTTGAATTGCAAGATATAAAGTTGCAATTTGGACTTTTATCCATTTACATGAAACAATACAGTTTTTTTCTGCATTGGAATAAAAAAATGTAATTGCAACAATTTATCGCACAATTTTAACTTCTTTTCTCTGAGTTCTCAGTTTACGTGTAATTCTGACTTTTTTGTGCAATTCTGTCGCAATTCTGAGTTTATAGGTTGCAATTCTGAGTTCGTCACAATTCTGACTTCTTTGCGCAATTCTGACTTTTTTTGTGCAATTCTGAGTTTATACATTGCAATTATAAAAAATTTGAAAAAAAGAAGTCAAAAATGCGAGACAAAAACCCAAAATTGCACAAAAAAGAATTGCAACGTATAAACTCAGAATTTTGAGGAAAAGTCGGAATTGTGACATATAAAGTCAGAATTGCGCAAAAAAGTAAAAATTGCGGCATAAACTTCGAATTGCGATATACAAACTCAGAATTGCGCAAAAAAGTCAGAATCACAACGTATAAAGTCAGAATTACAAAAATAGTCAGAATTGCAAAGTATAAACTGAATTTTGCAGAAAACACAGAATTGTGATGTACAAACTCAGAATTGCGCAAAAAAGTCAGAATCGTAACGTATAATGTCAGAATTGCGCAAAAAAAGTTGAACTATAAAGTAGAATTGCAACGTATAAACTGAATTTTGCAGAAAACAGAATTGTGACAGAGTTAGAAATTGCGAAGTATAAAGTCAGTCACGCAAAAAAGTAAAAATTTTGCGACGTATAAACTGAATTTTGCGGAAAAATTTAGAATTGTGACGTATAAAGTCAGAATTGCACAAAAAAGTAAAATTTTGAAGTATAAATTCAGAATTGCAACATATAGTCAAAATTGCACAAAAAGTCAGAACTGCAATGTATAAACTCAGAATTGCGCAAAAACTAAATGAACTAAATTTCTTGTGGAAAAGTCAGAATTGCGCAGAAAAGTACAAATTGTGACGTATAAACTCAGAATTGTGATGTATACTATATAATCTAGATTTGCGAGAAACAAAACAAATTTTCTGGTGCCAATTTAAGATAAATGTTGTTGTTTTTTTAATCTTGAATTTTGAGATAAAACTATTGCAATCACCGTTTTTATTTTTTATCCCATGGCGTAAACAAGCTTCCATATATTTCACCCCGAAATCAGAAGCAAACAATTACAAACAAACCCAAAAGTCAAAAATTTTCACACCACAGTAATAAGAATTTGTAGGTGCTTAATTGTCATGAAAATGTTAAATTAATTAATGCAAAAAAACTAAAATAATAAATTTTGCTGTGAAACACAACCTGGACATGTTTTAATGAGATTGACCTGATTACATAGAATCTCTCCGCTGACTTTCCTCAAGCTCAGTTCATATCTGATGGCACTTTGACTTAAGAGACACCAAAACACACAGATTGCAGGAGATTCAAATCACTGAGCATCTCCTTCAGCAACACAACGAACACCAGAAATGCACGACAAAACATTAGTATCGAGGCATATAAAGAAAAGAATTGCACAATAAAAAATTTATACAGTAGCAATGAGCAGATATACAAAAAAAGAGAAAATAAATAAGAAGAAATAAATTAAAAACGTCATGAAGGAAAGCCGAGGAGTGCACATACATACGTGAGCGGCTGGATGAGGCCGGAGGACGTGCGGCGCTGGCTCAGCGTTCACAATCCGCAGGAAACACACGTTCAGCTCGCGCAACATTCAACATGCTACATCATGCAGCCGCCGCCTCCGCCTCAACGACTAATAATCAGTGAATGAACCTGTACCATATACTGATGTACCACTGGAGTTTGAGGAAACATTCCTGAAAACCAGACCCACACAAATACGGCAAATCCCACTCACATTTCACCTCAAAAATCAAAAGAAATCCTAGTCTTCAATACAGAAACTGAAGCCAGTTTTTAAGAGCATTATGCATTGTGACATTGGCATTATTTTGCATGTTTTCTATTCAATTTGATATGCTATATTGTATTCATGTATTGAAAATCTAGATTTTCAAACCTAAATTTAATCAAATAATCAATGTGTTACATTACTTCCCATCGAAAACAGAGAGCAAAAAAAAAAAAAAGTTTTAAAAATTAATAGAAGCGTACAATTAAAATATTTACAAATGTAGTATAAGTTTTTTCTTTTGATTTTTTGATGTGAAATATGAACGGAAGCCTATTTCTGCCACAGAATAAAAAATAAAAAAGGTAATTGTGACGTTTTATCTCACAATTCTGACTTTTTTTTCTCGCATTTTTCTCCGACTCGCAAGTCAGAATTGCATGCAACTGACTTTTTTCTCAGAGTTGTGAGATATAAAAGCACAACTGCAAGAAATAAAGTCAGAATTGTGAAATATAAACTTGTAATTCTGACGTTTGTAGTTTGTATTTCGCAATTTTGAATTTTTTCTCAGAACTGTGAGATATGTCAGAATTGCATGATCACAATTGTGAGAAATAAAGTTTTTTTACTCGCAATTTCGAGTTTACATCTCGCAATTTTGACTTTTTCTCTCAGAATTGCATTATAGAAACTTGCAATTCTGACTTTTTCTCAGAACTGTAAGATATAAGTGCACAACTGCAAGAAATTAAGTCAGAATTGCGAGATATAAACTTTCAATTCTGACCTTTTTTCCTCGCAATTGCAAGTTAGTATCTCACAATTCTGACTTTTTTTTCCGCAATCTCGAGTTTGCATCTCACAATTCTGACTTTTTTCTCAGAACTCAGATATAAATGCCCAATTGCGAGAAATAAAGTCAGAATTGCGAGATATAAATATATGCAATTCTACTTTTTTCTTGCAATTGCGAGTTTGCATCTCACAATTCTAACTTTTCTCTCAAAACTGTAAGATAAAGACAAACCTGAGGAGAAAAAAGACTGATATGTTGACTTTTTTACTTTTTCTCTCAGAATTGTGTCATATAAACTCGCAATTTTGACTTTTTCTCAGAACTGTGAGATAAAAATGCACAACTGTGAGTTATAAAGTCAGAATTGCGAGATTTAAACTTAATCTGAGAAAAAAAAAGTCAGAATTGTGAAATAAGTCGCAATAACATTTTTTATTCAGTGGCGAAAATTGGGCTTCCATAAATATGGGCTAAATGAGAGTGGATTTAACATTTGACACGTTTCTAACAAATGATGAGAACTTTTGTCTTTAAAGAGTAAAAACTATGTGTTTTCATTAAAAAAAGTGTATGTTTTCCTTCATTTGATTGTTCTGCCATCATCTCTAATTTGACATTAACAAACTGCATGATTTCAGAGATGGCATAAACGTCTATCTGAACCAAATCCTCACAAAATATGCGTCACTCCTTCAAGATGAACAAAAAAACTAAATACAGGACAGACAAATTAGAGAAACAGCATCGAATGCATCAGTGTCTTCAAATATAATAATTACAGTTTTAAATTTCGGAAGTTCTTCCTTATGTCTTCTACAAAGTAGTGGTCATATAAAAAAACAAAAAGCAAACAAAAGAAAGAAATGTACACCACCGCAACTTTACAGAGCAGGTATAAAAGTACAAACAAAACAGGAAAATCAAAAGCGCCAAGAGTCCTGAGAGAAGAAAACTTCACAGATTTACACAGTATTGCTCGGATTATCTTCAACAGGCAAGAGAACCACAGTTTCAGATGATGTATAAAACAAAACCACTCGAGAAAAGAGATTCGTGCTGCTGAGGCTGATATGTTTGCTGGATGTGAGTGTAAACATAGTCATGGTTGATCTGTTCGTGTTATAGGCACAGAAACGTTATGATATATGTCAAAACTGATTGGTATCTAT
The DNA here is from genome assembly GCF_049309525.1 of Garra rufa. Classification (NCBI taxonomy): domain Eukaryota; kingdom Metazoa; phylum Chordata; class Actinopteri; order Cypriniformes; family Cyprinidae; genus Garra; species Garra rufa. Next base: position 2,369,107 of record NC_133381.1, on the reverse strand, counting down.
TGGCCATTTTAACTTTTGTGGATTTAAAGAAACAGTTCATCCAAAAATGACAATCCTGTCTTCGTTTACTCACTCTCGTGTCAAATATGCATGGGTTTTTTCTATTGTTGAACACGAAAGAACACATTTTGAAGGATCCAACAGCTATTTAGTAGCCATTGAGTTTCATAGTATTTTTATTTATTTTTTTTTTTTTTATTAAGATGTAGGAAAATTGATAGAATAATATTTGGATGAGATATGATCTGAGGGTGCAAAAAAAAAAAAAACTAAAAATTGAGAAAATCATCTTTGAAAGTTCTTTGCAATGCACAATACTTCTCAAAAGTTAAGTTTTGATATATTTACGGAAGGAAATTTACAAAATATCTTCATGGAACATGATCTTTACTTAATATCCTAATGATTTTTGGCATAAAATAATATTTTACAGCTACAGCTAGAAATATGCTGTGCTACTTAAGACTGGTTTTGTGCTCAGAGGGTTGCAAATGATTTTGATGATTTTTTGTAACCAAACAGCTGACGGTAGCCATTGACTTCCATAGTATTTTTTTATCCATACAATGAAAGTCAATGGGTTCCATCACGGAACTGCTTGAAGGTGAGTAAATGATGACTGATTTTTTTCTTGCTTTGGTTGAACACAAAAAAAGATACTTGGTAACCAAACTACAGACGGTACCCATTGACTTTCTAACGTTGTTTCTCTCCATACTGTGAAAGTCAGTAGGTTCTATTATGGAAGAACTTGGTTAAGGTGAAAAACATCTTCTGTTAAAAACAAATGTGACCCACAAAACCAATCATATGGGTCAATTTTTTAAAATCGAGATGTATATATAATCTGAAAGCTGAATAAATATGCTTTCCATTTGTTATGATATGACAATATTTGGCTGAGATATGATCTGAGGGTGCAAAAATATCCAAATATTGAGAAATCGCCATTGAAGTTGCATATTACTAATCAAAAATTAAGTTTTGATACATTTATGGTAGGAAATTTACAAAATATCTTCATGGAACATGATCTTTACTTAATATCCTAATGATTTTTGGCATTTTTTTGGCCCATACAATGTATTTTTGGCTATTTCTACAAATATACCGTGCTACTTAAGATTGGTTTTGTAATCCAGGGTCACAAATGAAGATATTTAAAAAAAAATTTGGTAACCAAACAGCCATATAGCCATTGACTTCCATAGTATTTTTATCCATACAATGGAAGTCAAAGGGGTTCACTTAAATGTTGAAAGATTTATTTATTTATTTTTTTACAAAATTTTTTTGTCCCCATTGACTTCCATTTTCAAATTTTTCCCATACAATGTAAGTCAATCATGGAACAAATTGGTGAGTGTGAGTAAATGACGCTAGAATTTTCATTTTTAGGTGAACTGTCCCTTTAAGTACCTGAGTGAGACTTGAAGTCAACATTTTTGCGACTCTTATTCTAATGTTTTCCCGAAAAATTTCCCGAAATCATACGCAGATGATAAGATCCTTATTTAACGATTTTGAAGCAAACAACAGCCAATCCAGTAATATTTCACGCTGTTGCATCAAATCAAAAGAAATATAAAGATAACTCAATAACAGCAGTACATCAACTTATTGTTGACTTCATTAAACCCTCTTCAAAGACGTCAAGATCTTCCTCGTCTGCTCTTCTGACAAGCAATGTAACCCAAAAACAGGAAGAACATTTAAAAAATCCAACAATTACGTAATTAAAAAATAAAAACATCAAGAAAACTGGACGAAATGAGGTGCAAAAAGCTTTTGTTCTGAGAGAAACGGCCTCTTTGGAGATTTGTCAAGTTGCTGGACGTCTTGGGAGATTTCTGAAGGAAAATCCCGTCCACCGTCCTCCGTAATGCTCCGTTTGTGGGTGGCGTGGGACAGTAAGGCGTTCCCAAGAATCGTGGAGGTCATTCGGATAAACACGTATGGAAGTGCAAAAGGAAATTAAACAGCATCCTGTACAAAATACCTCATGTTTATGAAAATATTCCTGTTAGAATCTCAAGAACATCATGGCATCTTCATGGGGGGAGAAATACGTTAAAAGCGTCCCCGTCCTGCGGAGACGTCTTCATTTCAGTCTGTTTGTCCCCCTCAAAACCCGTGTTAGATTTCAGACAGTGCCGTTAAACGTCCCGCTCCGGCGTGAGGACTGGGACACGGATGGCAGTTTGTGTTCGAGAGGCGTTTCACCTGCGGTTTGCCCTCGCCTCGACCTCTCCGCCGAACAACAGCGTGTAGAACGCCACCGCCACACGCCACCACAGCGGATCCCGGTTCCTTTGGTTTCTATGATGCTGCAACATAAAAACACAAGACAGCATTACAGCTATAACACTTACGGGGGAAATGAGATTTAGGGGCATGTTGGAATTAAGTTTGAGATTAAAATAATGTCATAAATGCAAAATAATCTTAATGCCTTTTTTCTTGTTTTCTTTGTATTTGGGGTAAAATATGAGCCTGTGATTCATCCGATATTTAAAATATATTTCAAATTATGTAAAAAAAACAAAAAAACAAAAAAACAAATGGGCAAAATATATTGCTAGCATGGATTTTAAAATATATTATATTATTATATGGCAATTTTTTTTTAAATATGCCAAATTATGCAATAAATGGCCCAAATATATTGCTATTATGGATTTTAAAATATATTATCATATGGCAAAAAATGTATATATATTTTTTTAAAATATATTTCAAAAATATTTATTGCTAACATGGATTTAAAAATATATTATATTATCATATGGCAAAAAAATTATATTTTTAAAAATATATATTTCAAATTACGCTAAAAATGGACAAAATATATTGCTAATATGGATTTTATAATATATTATATGGCAAAAAAATCTTATTTTTTAATATATTTTAAAAATATTTATTGCTAATTTGGATTTTAAAATATGTTATCATTTGGCAATAAATTTATATGTTTTTAAAAATATGTTTTAAATTATGGAAAAAATGGGCAAAATATTTTAAAATATATTATATTATCCTTTGGCAAAAAATGTCATATATTTTTAAAAATATATTAAAAAAATATTCATTGCTAACATGGATTTTAAAATATATTATCATACAGCAAAAATGTCATATATTTTAAAATATTTCAAATTATGCAAAATGGGCACAATATATTGCTAATATGGATTTTAAAATATATTATCATGTGTCAAAAAATTCATATCTTTTTAAAAATATATTTAAAATTATGCAAAAAACGGGCAAAATTGATTGCTAATATGGATTTTTAAATATATTATATTATCATATGGCAAAACTAAAAGTCATATACTTTTAACAAATATAATTCAAATTATGCGAAAAATTGGCAAAATATATTTCTAACATGGATTTTAAAATATATTATATTATCATACGGCATAAAAATTCATATATATATATATATATATATATATATATATATATATATATATATATATATATATACTATATATATATTTTTTAATATATTTAAAATTTTGCAAAAATGAACAAAATGTATATATATATATGTGTGTGTGACCCTGGACCACAAAACCAGTCATAAGGTTAAATTTTACAAAACTGAGATATATACATCATATGAAAGCTCAATAAATAAGCTTTCTATTGATGTATGGTTTGTTAGGATAGGACAATATTTGGCCGAGATACATCTAAAATCTGAAACCTAAGGGTCAAAGGAAATCAAAATACTTTAAATCACCTTTAAAGTTCTCCAAATTAAGTTCTTAATGCATATAACTAATCAAAAATTACATTTGGATAGGTTTACAGTAGGAATTTTACAAAAAATCTTCATGGAACATTATCTTTACTTAATTTCCTAATGATTTTTGACATAAAAAAAAAAATCTATAATTTTGACCCATACAATGTATTTTTGGCTACTGCTACCAATATACCCCAGCGACTTAAGACTGATTTTGTGGTCCAGGGTCACATATATATATATATATATATATATCAACATCTATTATTATTCATTTATTTTTTGTTATTTGTGTTTCTTCACATATTTTTGGGCTATTTTTAAAATGTATTTTTAGTCTAAACATATGCATATTGCCCAAAAATGTATATTAAAAATATATTTTCTAAAGCCATATTTAAAAATTTTACAACACACACATACATATACATATATATATATATTTTTTTTTTTTGCAGTATGACACAATCCACTGAAATAACATCTGTCATATCACATCTTATGAAACTGGTGTAATATTGTTGAGCATCTGAGCGTGTGGCTAGCGTGAGGATGCAGTGATGTAATAGCTGGGTAAACACAGTAAAATCCAGACAGCGGAACACGCCTTATATTTCCACAACAAACGCTGTCTGTTCCTGACGCATGGAGGCCACGCAATCCCTACCACAGCAGTCACCTTCACATACAGACACTGAGACAACAACTGATGCTCACACGCAACAATCACATCAAACACACACTGCAATGGCAATAATAAATAAGCTCTCCTGATTAAATATGCATATAGACAGGTTTAAATATTTTTTATATGCCTTTTAAGTGAAAAGATGAATGAATGAGAAGAATTAAACGCCAGAAATATTACTTATTGGCCCTGAAACTGTATTGTGCATTATTTTTATTATGTTTTTGTGCTTTTTTTGTCCATGAAATTGCAATTGTCGCAATTGTCACTACTATGCAAGTAAAAAAGCTAAATAATTATATTTTCGTGGTAAAAAGTATTATTTATATACTTATAAATATAGTTTCAGGTCCAATAAATAATACTTTTTGACATAAAAATAATATTATTTCGATTTTTTTTTTTTACTTGCATAGTACAGATAATAGATGGGCCACTCTCACGTCTATTGTTTACATATTTACTCTATAAAGCCCATCTTTATATGCCTTTTAAGTGAAAAGATGAATAAATGACAAGAATTAAATGCCAAAAATATTACTTATTGGCCCTGAAACTGTATTGTGTTATTTTCATGATTATTTTTTTTGTCCATGAAATTGCATTTTATTTTAAATAATAAAAAATGATGTAAAATGTAGTTTCATGGCCAATAAATAATACTTTTGACATGAAAATATAATTTAGCTTTTTTTTACTTGCATAGCAGTGACAATTACGATACTTAATCTGAAATTGCACCTTTCTCAAAAACGCAGTTTTTATATAAAATTCAATAAAATGCAAATTCAAAAGTATAATAAATTTAAAAAAATCTTTTAAAAGAAGCCGTCAGAGTTTGATGTCACACTTCGTCTCATGATGTCATCAGACTCACGTGATCATACATAATATGGGAGATGATAGATGTCCGACTCTCACGCTCTCCAGCCGCTCTTCCTGGCACAGCGGAGAATTGGATTTGGGAAGATTAAGCGGATAATACTAGCAACTGTCATTGAGGGAGGGAAGATAAGATAATTTGACTAAATAGGATTACGGTGCTCTCAAGGCAGGGTGGAGTCACACACACACACACACACACACACACACACACACACACACACACACACACACACACACACACACACACACACACACACACACACACACACACACACACACACACACACACACACACACACACACACACACACACACACACACACACACACACACACACACACACACACACAGAGAGCTATATTTTGGCTGACTCAGCTCTCTTGAGAGACGAGAGCCTGATAACACATCTGTATCTCTCACAGAGCCCAAGCCTTCGCCGTAACTCAGCTCTCTAAAGCTGTCAGACGCATTACAAAAAACACACCACTGACAACACGTACATGCACTTTCAGAGCCGTAAAACACACTTTAACATATACTAGTAGTCAAAACCGCTCCAGCACACGGTAATTAATTTGAGTTTTGTGAAGGAATACGTATTATAGTGTATATTATGCAAAAATATGTCTACATTTTATTATTGAAAACATTTCTAGTATATATTTAAGTTAATAAGTTATTTCAGGAAAAAAAACCCCCATAATATTCTTCTCAATTCTCAATTAATTTGCCTTTTTTTATATTTACAATATAAAACCCATTTATTTTTGGTCCTTTTTTGTCAATATATATTTTTTTAATAATAAAAAAAATGATGCAAAACATAGTTTCAGGTCCAATAAATAATACTTTTTGACATGAAAATATAATTATTTAGCTTTTTAAAAAATACAACTTCCGAGGACAATAAGTAATATTCTTCTCAATTCTCAATTAATTTACCTTTTTTATATTTATGATATAAAACCCATTTATTTTTTGTGTGGTTTTTTTTTTTGTCCATAATTTTTTTTTTAAATAATGAAAAATGATGCAAAATATAGTTTCAGGTCCAATAAATAATACTTTTTGACATGAAAATATAATTATTTAGCTTTTTAAAAAATAAAACTTCCGAGGACAATAAGTAATATTCTTCTCAATTTTCAATTAATTTGCCTTCTTTATATTTATAATATAAAACCCATTAATTTTTTGTCCTTTTTTGTCCATAGTTTTTTAAAATAATAAAAAATGATGCAAAATATAGTTTGAGGTCCAATAAATAATACTTTTTGACATGAAAATATAATTATTTAGCTTTTTAAAAAATAAAACTTCCGAGGACAATAAGTAATATTCTTCTCAATACTCAATTAATTTGCCTTTTTTTATATTTACAATATAAAACCCATTTATTTTTGGTCCTTTTTTGTCAATAATTTTTTTTTTTATAATAAAAAAATGATGCAAAATATAGTTTGAGGTCCAATAAATAATACTTTTTGACATGAAAATATAATTATTTAGCTTTTTAAAAAATAAAACTTCCGAGGACAATAAGTAATATTCTTCTCATTACTCAATTAATTTGCCTTTTTTTATATTTACAATAAAAAACCCATTTATTTTTGGTCCATTTTTGTCAATACATTTTTTTTTAATAATAAAAAAATGATGCAAAATATAGTTCCAGGTCCAATAAATAATACTTTTTGACATGAAAATATAATTATTTAGCTTTTTAAAAAATAAAACTTCTGAGGACAATAAGTAATATTCTTCTCAATACTCAATTAATTTGCCTTTTTTATATTTATAATATAAAACCCATTAATTTTTTGTCCTTTTTTGTCCATAGTTTTTTAAAATAATAAAAAATTATGCAAAATATAGTTTGAGGTCCAATAAATAATACTTTTTGACATGAAAATATAATTATTTAGCTTTTTAAAAAATAAAACTTCCAAGGACAATAAGTAATATTCTTCTCAATTCTCAATTAATTTGCCTTTTTTATATTTACAATATAAAACCCATTAATTTTTTGTCCTTTTTTGTCCATAGTTTTTTAAAATAATAAAAAATTATGCAAAATATAGTTTGAGGTCCAATAAATAATACTTTTTGACATGAAAATATAATTATTTAGCTTTTAAAAAAATAAAACTTCCGAGGACAATAAGAAATATTCTTCTCAATTCTCAATTAATTTGCCTTTTTTATATTTATAATATAAAACCCATTAATTTTTTGTCCTTTTTTGTCCATAGTTTTTTTTAAATAATAAAAAATTATGCAAAATATAGTTTGAGGTCCAATAAATAATACTTTTTGACATGAAAATATAATTATTTAGCTTTTAAAAAAATAAAACTTCCGAGACCAATAAGTAATATTCTTCTCAATTCTCAATTAATTTGCCTTTTTTATATTTATAATATAAAACCCATTAATTTTTTGTCCTTTTTTGTCCATAGTTTTTTTTAAATAATAAAAAATTATGCAAAATATAGTTTGAGGTCCAATAAATAATACTTTTTGACATGAAAATATAATTATTTAGCTTTTTAAAAAATAAAACTTCCGAGGACAATAAGTAATATTCTTCTCAATTCTCAATTAATTTGCCTTTTTTATATTTATAATATAAAACCCATTAATTTTTTGTCCTTTTTTGTCCATAGTTTTTTTTAAATAATAAAAAATTATGCAAAATATAGTTTGAGGTCCAATAAATAATACTTTTTGACATGAAAATATAATTATTTAGCTTTTTAAAAAATAAAACTTCCGAGGACAATAAGTAATATTCTTCTCAATTCTCAATTAATTTGCCTTTTTTATATTTACAATATAAAGCCAATTTATTTTTAAAAGCTGATAATAAGTTAAACGTCAGTGAAACAACCTTTTCAGTTATTTATTTATTTTTTGGAAATTGTAATTAATTTTTATAATTTAATTTAATTTATTTTTAATGTAATTAATTATTTTTTTTTTTAAAGAAATTAATGCTTTTATTCACTAAGGATGTGTTCAATTGATAAAAAGTGATTGAGATTTTATTTTTGATAATTTTTTTAAATATATAAAACATTTTATTTTTGGAAAATGAATGTAATACATTTCTAAATTACTTATATTTTCATTAAAAATAAATTACTTAAATTATTATTATTATATCTATTTTAAAATTATATATTTTTTTGTTTATTCATATATTTTTAAATTATATACAATTATTATTTTATTTATTATATTATTTATTTTCATTTCCAAATTATATATATCGTAATGTTTTGAAAAGAATATATATATATATATATATTCTTTAAAATTAATTTATATTATTTTGCAATTTTTTTGGAATCGGTGTCCAAAAATATTACTTAAAATATCCAAAAATCCAAAAATAATACTTACTGAAAATGCAATACAGTAGGTGTGTCATGAAATAAATTTTCATGCCAACTTCTGACAGTAAGTGCATTGGTATAGAAAGCAATTTCAACCCAGAAACTGCTATTAATTTCTACAAATTACAAAGAAATGACAAGTAACGTACTGAATTTAATGTGAAATTTTGAAGTAGAAATTCCGAAATAGTATTTTCTCAAAAAACTTACATTTTCACAGGTTGCTGAGATGTTTCTAGAATAAAGTCAGGTGTATGAAGATCTCTTTTAATGTAGTTGAGATAGCAGTCGCTGTCAGCTGCAGATTGCAGTGCGTTGCATAAGCCCGAGACGCGTCTCGCTGTGCCCTCGTAGACCAATTTACAATCGCGCCGAGGTCAGAAAACACATTTATTCTCATTTTAAAAAGCTCAGCTCAAGGATATTTACACAAAGAAGAATAACAACATCTTGACCTTAAAGTAATAAGGAAAAAACAGCAGTGCTTACAGCAGGCTTTATGACGAACCATTAGCACTCAATAAACATCACTTATCTAATCATATTTGGTTTTCTAGGGCAAGCGTCACCATGAATAATAATGGCAAAAAACATTCAGAATTATCACGATTCATGATTTTATCATGATTTTTTGTTGGTTTTGCTATTTTGCAAGTTGTCTGAGCATTACAGACATTTCCCTATTTTAAAACCAAAGCCTTACAAGGTAACAAAATATAAAAATAAAAAGAATGGCAGATATTTAGGCCAAAGTAGGTGAAAATAAAAATCTTTCATTGTCATTATTTTATCTTTGTTAGTAAAAAATAAGAACAAACATAGGCTACATGTTACAAATACACATAATATACAAATAAAACAAACTTTAATGACTCTACGCAATGTAACATGATTTCATTACATTAATTCTTTCATTTTAAATTATTAAATGATTAATTTAAAGCATTCTATAGATACATTTATCATGTCTGTGAGGCTGATATTCGCTGAGTTTCGGATCATTTTTGTAAAGCGCTCCTCCTCAAGACAGAGATGGTAGAAAGTGCATGTTTGTTTTCTTTAGCTATTTTACAAAAGCACAACGTTTTGTTGATATTGTGAGTGCACACACAAAAATAATAGTCCTTTTGCAGTTCCGAACGATGTATTACTTTTAACTTAATGAGCAAAAATGATGGCGTATTTTAGGTTTACACTGTTATTAAGAAAAAAATTATTAATTTATTAAAAATTAATTGGTCGTTACTTTAAAAAAACAAAACAAATGTTCTATATTAGATTAATAAAGAAATGAAACAAAATCTAGCCACTTTGCTATAAAAAATCAAAAACTAATGGTATGAAATAAAACACAAGACAATGACAGACATTTCCGGATGAGCTATTCTTTTAATGTTAATAAAACAACAAAACCCAAAGGGAAAAATCACCCAATGCGCTTGACTGAAGGACTTTAATACAGTTGCTTTAATAAGAGTCAGTGTACAATTGATGTATAGTGTTTCACTTTTTATATTTGTTAATTCAAGTTCTTGAATGCTACTGAAAAATACACCCACTGTACCTGAAAAATAAAGCATTGTTTGTTTTAATGTGTATGCTTGTTCTTATTTTTAATAACAAAGCTAAAATAATGACAGATTTTTATCTTCACTCAATTTGTCCTAAACGTCTGCCATACCTTTGTTTTTTTTAGTTAAAAAAAAAAAAAAAAAGGGAAATTAGTTTGGCTGTATTGCTTAGACAACTTGCAGAATAAAATAAAATCAACAAGACAAAGAATCGTGATAAAATCGTGAGATTTCAGAAAAAAAAAATCCACGATCAAAAATCGTCATATCTCACTGATCTGAAACATTGGGAATCAAAGCACCAACTACTAAAGAACACTTTCTGCCAAAAACATTCACTAATGAAGCAAAGAACCAGTGAAGAACCAGCAGAACACGATTCGCACAAAGAGCAGTGTTGTGAGTGTGAACGTGTGGACGTTTGCGTGCGTGTGGCTTACTCTCGCTGCTAACTCTCAGAAATGAGTCAGAGGCTAAATTTAGGCTGAGATAACAAATGGAGTTTAAGCAGACGCTCTCTCAAACACACACACCCTTACAAACACACACGCTGGCGTTTACGGCGTCGTCACTGCAGTGAGTTTATCAGCTCTGCGTGCAGCCGGACAATCAGCTGCTGAAATCCCCAGACTCACTGCTTATCAGGTGACAGCGGCTCCAAACTCAACTCACAGTCTCCGGTAATGAAGTATAAGAGTTATAAACACAGCCGGAGGACTCTAAGACAGCTAAGAGGGGTTGTGAGTAATATGCACATATCAGTGCATGTCCAATAATATGATGAAGTCTTGCTTTCACCACAAAACCAGTCATAAGGGTAAATTTTTCAAGGTTTAAATAAGAATTTTTTTAAGCTTTCCATTGATGTCTGGTTTGTTAGAATAGGATAATATTTGGCCGAGATGCAACTATTGGAAAATCGGGAATCAAAATATTGAGAAAATCACTTTTAAAGTCCAAATGAAGTTCTTAGCAATGCATATTACTAATCAAAAATTAAGTTTTGATATATATCAAAGTCAAACAACAACAACAACAAAAAATTCTTCGACTTTCAATGTCTGGAACAGACCTTTTAAAATTCCATGATATTCCTGAAATTCCATGACCCGTGGGAACTCAATAATTATACAATAATTATTTTTTATTACATAAAATAAATTAACGAAAAAAATAATCGTATAGAACTGTATATAATAATGTATTATTCAAGTCAATTTTAATTAAATTTTATTTTATTTATTTATAATATTTAATGTTTTATATTTGTGTATACAATTTTTTTTCTTAAATGTATCATACATTATTTTTAAATGACAAAATTATTTGTAAAATGAATAAAAACTTTTTTTTTTGGAATTATTAAATAAATAATAATTAAATTATATATGTTTTCATTAAAAATTAATTTATATTATTATTAATTTATATTATTATTATATTTCTTTTAAAATGATATATATTTTTTAAGAATTTATATATTTTTAAAATTATATACAATTATTATTTTATATTATTTCAGAAAAAGTAAAGAAAAATAATTTTTGGAAAATAAATACAATTTATTTCTAAATTATATATATTTAATATTTTTTAATTACATTCTTTGAAACATATACACACACACACACACACACACACACACACACACACACACACACACACACACACACACACACACACACACACACACACACACACACACACACACACACACACACACACACACACACACACACACACACACACACACACACACACACACACACATATATGTTGGGTTTACATGTTTTATGGGGACATTCCATAGGCGTAATGGTTTTTATACTGTACAAACCGTACTTTCTATGGCCCTACACCTACCCTACACCTAAACCTAGCCCTCACAGGAGATTGTGCACACTTTTACTTCCTCAAAAAAACTCATTGTGCATGATTTATAAGCCTGTTTCCTCATGGGGACCTAAGAAATGTCCCCACAAGGTCAAAATCTACTGGTATTCCTATCCTTGTGGGGACATTTGGTCCCCATAACGTGATGAATACCAGGTACACACACACACACACACACACGTTTTGAAATTGAGATTTCAAAAAGAATGAATAAGCTTTCCATTCATAGAACAATATTTGACCGAGATAAAACAATTTAAAAATCTGTAACCTTTTTTTTTTGTTGAGAAAATCACCTTTAAAGTTGTCCAAATAAACTTCTTAGCAAAGCATATTACTAATCAAAAATTAAGTTTTGACATATTTACAATAGTACATTTACAAAATATCTTCATATTTACTTAATATCCTGAATAAATAAAAAATGAAAAAAAGTAAATGATTTTTGCCATATAAGAAAAATCGATCATTTTGACCCATACACTGTATTGTTGGCTATTGCTAAAGATACACCGCTGCTACTTAAGACTTGTTTTGTGGTCACATATGGCTGTTTGTACATAAGCAGCCACTTGAGGAACTGAGGTTTTGACAGTGTTTGGCACACACATCCATCATAACCAACCATTTGCCCCCAACAAAATGAAAAGCCACTAATGAAGTTGGACAATAAAGAGCGTGTCGCTTTCCTGTTGCAGGAACAGCAGCGGCTCTCTGGAGGATTTCAGTAGGTATTGTTCGAGGCGCTGCTGCCTTTCTGCGAGGTTGAGTGAGCGACGGACGAGTGTCTCACAGGAAACGTCTCTTATCAAAACACATCCCCTTTACTCAGGAGCCGGCAAACGCAGCATTTCTGGTAAACACATGCGTATCTGTGCAGCGCTGCAGAAATACACACCTCCGTGAGACTCTATCACACTGATGTGTTTTTATCTTCGTGACAATGAAGAGGAAACGAGGTTTAACACACACACACACACACACACACACACACACACACACACACACACACACACACACACACACACACACACACACACACACACACACACACACACACACACACACACACACACACACTAGGGCTTGAAATTTCTCGGAAAGCACAATGGTTTCATTGAAATATGTGTATGCACAAATTAACGTGTGAAATCTGCTTCAAACCACTGCAAAATTTGTGGAAAAGTGGTCTGTTCTGAATTAGGACAGAGATCTGCACTGATCAAGCACTGTTTACAAGACAAAACAGCTGAGAGACAACAGGAGATGGACTTTTCCACTGGAGGAAGCATTATAATGGATTATGGACTTGAATTATAGTTAAAAAAATGTATTTTTTGTTTGATCTTTTGTCTTCTCAAGATGTTAACTAATGGACTGGAGTGGTTTTGTGGATTATTGTGATGTTTTTTTCAGCTGTTTGGACTCTCATTCTGACGGCACCCATTCACATCCATTGGTGAGCGAGTGATGGAATGATAATTACTCCAAATCTGAGGAAGAAACAAACTCATCCTAATCTTGGATGGTCTGAGGGTGAGCACATTTTCAGCCATTTTTAATTTTTGGGTGAACTATTCCTTTAATTTAATAAAAAAGTGATTTTTAACTCATTCTGATGGCACCCATTCACTGCAGAGGATCCATTGGTGAAAGTGAATCAATGTCAAATGAAATTTGATTTCCAATAACACTCATTACTTACATTTGATTAGTCACATATGAATTTTAAAAAATTAAAAAAAGGACTTTATTAATTTAGTAAAAAGTATACATTTTCAAAATTGTTAAAATATTGTTACATTTTTAAATTAGTTTTAATTTCTTATTATTTTCCTGAATCCTAAACATTTCAGTTTATTCCCAAGTTTATTATTCAGATTTTTATATATATATATATATATGCATTTTATTTTTATTTTATTTTATTTAAATTACTATTTAAATTATTTAAAATTATATATGTTTTAATTTATTATATACATAATTGTATTATATATAATATAATTAAAATTTTTATAATATATATAAAATATTTTTTAATTATATACCATTATTCATTTTGAACATTAATTTTTATATAACTTTTTTATATATAATAAATAATTATTTTTTTTAAAGGTAATATATATTTATATTTTACAATTATATATGTATCGTATACATA